>NC_090740.1:4835724-4840724 GCF_036898095.1 Palaemon carinicauda
GATTGTAGTGGCTAAGGGAACTAACGAGTTTGAGCGGGATTTTTAACCCCAGTCTGGCGTTCACCAGTCAGGGACGTTACCGCATTCGGGCCACCACAACGCTAATGTTTTGTGATAAAGTAACCCACTACTTGTTAAGCCATAAGACCCCTACTTCCATACTCTGGTGTATTAAGGACTGGTAAAAACAAACCAACCTTCTCAGATACGAAAGTGGGTACATTACCTAGTTCGAGCGTATATAAAAAAGAGAAGTAATATTGTAATATTGTTCTTTGTTCTCAAATACAGAAAACTTTAACGTCTTCCGAGCTGGCAGAACTCCCACGTCTGGGATATGCTAGAATGCCTATCTACTCTTGAGGAACACCTAATTACATAGTCTGAGACAGAGATTACGCTAGACTCATGTTTCTGTCCTACGACATCAGGTGTATGTATATTTAATTTCTTAAATCTTGCTTGAGGGTACACTCGGGCTCATTATTCTATCTAATTTCTCTTCCTTTAATTTGTTTAAAGTTTTTTATAGTTTATATAGGACGGTATTTATTTTAATGTTATTACTGTTCTTGAAATATTTTATTTTTTCCTTGTTTCCTTTCCTCATTGGGCTATTTTCCCTGTTGGGGCCCCTGCTTTTCCAACTAGGATTGTAGATTAGCTAGTAATAATAATAATAATAATAATTAATATAGGTAGCCAATACTCGTACTTATTTAAATCTCCGGGAAGTACCTTATATTTAAGTCTCCTTTTGATACAGATATCAATAAATGAATCCATTATTTGATATATTAATTGACATACCATCTCCTTTCTTTATTTTTGGAGGCTTTACTTTATAAATCTGAAAGGGTTCATCTTCCTCCTTTATAATTCTAAAAAGGGGTTAAAAAAACTCCTCTCTGGCAGATGATAAAAGTATAAAAGTGCATTTTTACAGGGGACCAATGCAAATTAAACAACATTCTGACAGCGATGTTGAGCTTCGTTTTCTGGAGTTGAAAAAGTCACTACAATTTACTCAGTCATAATACAAGTCACATAACCATATCTCTGTTCAGGGATTATTAAGCTACAACTCTAGTTGGAAAAGCAGGACGCTATAAGCTCTTAGACAAATATCCCAGTGAGGAAAGGAAATAAGGAATAAATAAACTATATGAGAAGTAATGAACAAACAAAAGAAAATATTTCAAGAACAGTAACAACATTTAAAACAGATCTTTCAAATATAAACTATAAAGAGACTTGTGTCAGCCTGTTCAACAGAAAATATCTTCTCTTTTCTGAGAGACAAAAAGACAAATAAACGATGTCTAACTCCCAGTACAGTACCGGTCCAGAGTCAGAACAGAGAACAGGACTCTAGACGGTGCTTTAAAAAAAAAGTGCTGCTTAGTGAACCAGAAACCGGACGTATTAGCAGAGCTAAGATACTAGCAAAACAATCCACCGTAGAAAGAAACGGGAGGAAAAGAAGACAAAGAGTAATCTTCGCGAACACAGCCGAGCATGACCTTGGGAGGATGCCAGATGCCAGTTCCCGAGGAAGTGCCGTAGAAAAAGAAGACGTGGTGACAAAGACGAGAGGGGAGCCATCTTCTTCTCCTTGTATGCTTGACACAAGCGCCGAAATAGACAGCAGGAAGTCTGCTGTTACGTCAAAGCTTTACTCAATTTTTAACAGTGAAGTAATATTTCAATCATTTAGGATGCACATTAAAAGCTTACTTCAAAAGACTGAGACGATAAAACATTGGTTTAAATAATATAACTTTATATGTTTTTGAGCGTCTACTAACAGTAGGTCTAATGTAATATTTCTTTGAGCTTATGCTGGGTAGACTGAGTAGACAGAAGTGGATATCAATATAAAAATCTGAATATTTTTTTTTATTAATATCTAGCTTTATGAATGCTATTCAACGTATAATATCATTTAATATAAATTTGGTGTAATAACACAATAATCAAATCATTTCTCTCTCTAAACACGCATACACACGCACACGCCAGTAGTGATTCAAATACAGAAACTCTCTCTCTCTCTCTCTCTCTCTCTCTCTCTCTCTCAAATATATCGTAACTTGAAGTAACAAACACATCTTTAGCAGGAACCAAGTGATATGAACGATATATGAGACTATTAATAGATGATACAAACTCGGTTATATTAATAAGAAATAGAATGTCAATAACAGAAATTGTTAACATGGGTTATATTAGTAAATAAACTATGTACGACATTTATCAACAAAAACTAGAATACATTTCTAAATATAACAGATTTATGTTGAGACCAAAATGTAAAACTGGGTGGTGTAAAGGCTATGCTAATGTAAAGAATTTTGAATAATAAATGCACACACACACACACACACACATATATATATATATATATATATTATATATATATATATATAATATATATATATATATATATATATATTAATCCTTTCTCCTTCCGATGATATTTGATCTTCCATTGCATACTCCGTTCTCATCATCTCTGTCTTTCTTCTATTTATCTTCAGCACAACCTCGTGTGATATTTCATGCATTCTGGTAAGCAAGCATTGCAAATCCTGTGGTGTTATGCTAACAAGTACAGCATCATCAGCATACTTTAGCTCTGCTAAATTCCTATCACCAATCCAGTCCAATCCTTCTCCACCATCTTTGATTGTTCTACACATTACAAAATCCATGAGGAGGATAAACAACATAGATGACAACAGACTGCCTTGGAGTACTCCATTGTTCACTGGAAATTCATTCGATAAGACTCCATTAACATTTACTTTGCACTTGCTATGATCATGAACAGACTTAGCCGGTGCACACGCACACACACAATATATATATATATATATATATATATAATATATATATATATATATATATATATATATATATATATATATATATATATTGTGATAACCGGTAAAAAAAATTTCAATTTGAAATGAAACATAAAAACAAATTAAAAAATAGTCATTCCAAATATTGGCACTGACAGAAACAAGAAAAGGCAAGCAAAATGCTGAAAGAAAATCCTGTAAAAAAAAAAAAAAAAAAAAAAAAAAAAAAAAAAAAAAGAGCATTTATTTGGCCTAACTCAACGTTTTTAACGATTGGGGAAATGGCTGGGAGCCAGAATCCTTAGCCGGGAAGCGTCCTAAGCATTTGTGACATCCTACAAAAATTCCTTTGACTAAAACTCCCGGCTTTTTACAATGCCAGGCCACATAAGATCCTCGCACTGCTTCATTGCTAGCCCCCCCTCTCTCTCTCTCTCTCAGGATATTCTTTAACTGGATCTCTCTCTCTCTCTCTCTCTCTCTCTCTCTCTCTCTCTCAGGATATTCTTTAACTGGAGCTCTCTCTCTCTCTCTCTCTCTCTCTCTCTCTCTCTCTCTCTCAGGATATTCTTTAACTGGAGCTCTCTCTCTCTCTCTCTCTCTCTCTCTCTCTCTCTCTCTCTCGACAAAACTAAAAGGATTAAGTTCATATGTAGGCTGATCTATCTTGATATTATGAATAATAAATAAAAGTAAATCAATTATTCATTTAACTATATCTCTCAAGTCAAAACCGGGAGGAATTCATTAATGAATGATGTACAATAAGCCTAGAATTAATCTTTTATATTTTCAGAAATATATCAACAACTGCAGGACAAAAGTCTCAGAAACGTCAATTCACGTCTGGGGTTTGGCCAATTTTCATCACCACGTTGGCCAGTGGGGATTGGTGATGGTGGGAGAATTTCGGCTGATCGCTCACAGCAAATAAACATATTATGGGTAGCCCTGACTTGTATACTTTTGCTGATCATGGCGATACACAAACCCTTTCGCTACGTTAAGGTATCCCTACTCAGAAAGGAATATATATATATATAATATATATATATATATATATATATATATATATATATATATATATATATATATATATATATATATATATATATATAATCATCTATCTAATGTTGCTACATATTGGGTATGTGTATCTATTTACAAAAAAATCTTTGGTTTGATTTCAATCAAACACATGCACACACACTCACACACACACACACACACACACACACACAGAGAGAGAGAGAGAGAGAGAGAGAGAGAGAGAGAGAGAGAGAGAGAGAGAGAGAGAGAGATTACTGTATCATTCAAACATAAAAAAAACTGTACGTTAATTAACAAGTCAGCAAGAAAGAATCAAATCCAACAATAATAACTTAAACAACTCTTTAATTAAAACCCCCTATATCCTTATAATTACAAACCTATTATCATTTTAGCCCATCTGAGTAAATTGCTAAAATATATGATATTTTTTTCCCGTGTTCGGTGTGGCAAATCGCCCGGGAAACGGTTTTTATAGACCGAGTGGCTGGTCACGCCTCCACTGTAGAAGTATAAAAGACTCCAACCATTTCTCTCTCTCTCGCCACTGCCCTTTTTCAGCCCAATTAATCTGGTCTCCTTTATCAAGAGTGCCATTCATTACCCTCCTTATATAACAGGTGTTTTTGGACCACTCTACGCTAAATATTTAATGCTCAACTTATATATCAGGTGGTTAATTGTACCTGTTATTTAAAAGATAATAACTAGTACTATCTGTAAGTTAAAATTTGTAGTACACTAGAAATTGTAATTTTTATGTCTATTACAACTTTTTGATACAAAGGTTATATAGAAATATAATGTATATATATTGACTCTTATCTGTTTTGACGTTGTTACTCTTTTAGAATGATTTATTGTTAACTTGTTCTCATCATTTATTTATTTCCTTATTTCCTTTCTTCACTAGGCTATTTTTCCCTATTGGAGCCCTTGGGCTTATAGCATCTTGCTTTTCCAAATAGGGATGTGGCTTGGCTAATAATAATAATAATAATAATGCCTATGATCTGTATGGATATGTAGTTCCTTTCCTCACTGGGCTATTTTTCCCTATTGGAGCCCTTGGGCATATAGCAT
>NC_090740.1:4845724-4890724 GCF_036898095.1 Palaemon carinicauda
TTTTGATTTAGGAGAGATGGGGTCTCCCTGTCTAACTCCTTTCTCAACCGGAATTTTTTCACTATCTTTATGTTGCTTTATGATTGCCGTACTTCCTCTATAGATACCTTCAAGTGTTCCATTATAAGATTAATCTATACCTTGTCCTTGAAGGGCTTTCATTACTGCTGAAGTTTTGACAGAATTAAAACCTTTCTCATAGCCTGTAAATGACAGTTCAGTTGAGTTTTACTACTATGAAATTTCCTCCATCTCTTATTAAATCAATTGTTAGCCCAGTATCCTACTTTACTGTTACAAAGACCACATGACTGAATGTACCGGAAAAGCCAGTAGGAAATGATGAAATATTTCAGTACCTAGCGCTTTCGTGCATTTTAATACATTTTTCTTAAAATGTATTATTTTTCCTTGTTTCCTTTCCTCACTGGGCTATTTTCCCTGTTAGAGCCTCTGGGCTTATAGCATTCTGCTTTTCCAGTAAGTAATAATAATAATAATAATAATAATAATAATAATGATGATGATGATAACCCTAATAATTCAAAGGAACTTATAAAGTACACCCGTCCTTGAGGTCAAAGTCGTAACTTTAAAATGTCTAGTTAACAATAAAAAAAAAGAGCAACAGAAAAAAAAAGAAAAAAGTCAAAACATTGTTGGGCAGTCGAGCGCGGAAATAAGCCAACGTGCGTTGGTCACTTGTTATGGCCACAGTGGCCAAGTAACCACGAGAGAGAGAGAGAGAGAGAGAGAGAGAGAGAGAGAGAGAGAGAGAGAGAGAAATTGTTGTGATTATTCTTTTTCTGTTTCTCTCTTTCTCTTCTTTTTCTTTTCCGACTTTCATTTCGAAATGGTCTGTACTTCATGAATATTCTAAATGACACACACTAAGATGCTTTGAAATCTTGAGAGAATGAATCTCTTTAGTAATTATAACGCACACTGTATATATATAAACGTGTGTATATATATATATATATATATATATATATATATATATACAGTATATATATATATATATATATATATATATATATATATATATATATATACACATTTATATATATAAATATATATATATATTTCATATATTATATATATAAATATATATATATATATATATATATATATATATATATATATATATATTATATATGTATATACATTATATATATAATTATATATTATATATATACGTATATATATACACATATATACAGTATATATATATATATATATATATATATATATATATATATATACACAGTATATATATATATATATATATATATATATATATATACAGTATATATATATATATATATATATATATATATATATATATATATATGTGTGTGTGTGTGTGTATATATATACACACATTTATCTATATTTTCAACCCCATATCCCAAGTAGTTTGACGGACCATCCAAATTTGCTGGTTTTCAAGTGAAGATAAATCTCAAATGATAAGAGACTTGGGAAGCAGAAGTCTTATTAGATATGGTTCTGTTTCCATTCAACTTCTTTGTCGGTTCCCTTTTCCCAACTATCTGTGACACATCCTCGAGGAAAAGCTGTAAGAGTCATTAGCCCGCTCAAACGGCATATCGAACTCGTGCACGCCCTTTGGCATCTCCTGATGTCCTCCGTGTGGGCAAACTCAGTCTTGAGTAATCCAAGGCTGATACGACTCGCCCTTAGAGCCATCCCATAGACACTTGTAAAAAAAACCATGAAGAATTGTTTGGTAATCTCAGTGTTGACAGGTGTATGAGGACAGAAGGGAATGCTTGAGGGTACACTCGGGCACACTGTTCTCTCTTGTTTCTCCTCCTCCTTGTTTTGTTAAAGTTTTTATAGTTTATATAGGAAATATTTATTTTAAGATTGTTGCTGTTCTTAAAACAATTAATTTTTTTCTTGTTTCCTTTCCCCACTGGGCTGTTTTCCCTGTTGGAGCCCCTGGGCTTATAGCATCCTGCTTTTCCAACTAGGGTTGCAGCTTAGCAAATAATAATAATAATAATAATAATAAAGAATAGGCCAGGCTATTCGGTGTCTGTGTAGGCAAAGGAAAAAAGAACCGTAACCAGAAAGAAGAATCGAATGTAGTACTGTCAGGCCAGCCAAAGGACCCCATAACTCTTTAGCAGTATCATCTCAACGGGTGGCTGGTGCCCTGGCCAACCTATTACTTACCTGTTGGTTTAAAGGTCAGTCATGAATGGCAGAGGTAAGGGACAGTGACAATGCCCTAGAGACTCACCATATATACATATCACAATCAAGCCCCCTCTCCACCCAAGCTATGGCCAGGGAGAGCCAGGCAAAGGCTGCTCATAGAGATGGTGAGGTTGCGGACATTACTAGAAAATATAGAGCTTGAGCGGGACTCGAACCCCAGTCCGGTAAATCACTATAGTCCATTTGTTTTAGCGATGCATATATGCACCGACTCGCAGCGGTGCCCTTTTAGCTCGGATAAGTTTCCGGATCGCTGATTGGTTGGACAAGATAATTCCAACCAATCAGCGATCCGGAAACTTTTCCGAGCTAAAAGGGCACCGCTGCGAGTCGGTGCAAATATGCATCGCTAAAAGAAATGGACTATAGGCAGGGACGTTTCCTATAGGCTAAGAACATCCTGAGTGTGTGTGCGTGTGTGTGTGAGACAATGTATACTTGTAAAGCAATGCACCATTGTATTTTCCTGCATTAATCCAACGAGTTTTGTTAGAACTGCTCTGTACTAAGCTGAGCCAGGCATCAGACAACCCAAGGATCTGTTACAAGAGACATCCAGATTATAAAGTAAATTTCCATTGTGATCATGTCTGGATCTTCAGAACAAATGACAGCTGCAACAGACAAAAAAACCACACTTAAAAAAAATCTCCATTAATCTTACTTGAAGAGACAAGACAAATAGTGAAAAGGGTTGCCTGTTCATGGCCCAAAGGACACAGGGTGTGTGGTGTTAATATTACTGGCCCAAAACCTTAATGTTAAATTTGCTGTTACTTGAAAAAGAATGGCTTCAATAGAAAGATTATGATAAAGACCAGAAGGTAGAAGAGCAATAATTGTTGAATTACAGAATTAATAATTGTTTTAAGTGAAATCAGTGCCAGATGCATCAAACCCGGCCCCTGCACACGTGAACCTTCACGAAAACACTACCATTCATCTGTTATGTCTTTCGTAGAGTTGCATTGTCCGTCAATAATAGTAAATAGTAATACTAGGCAAGCAGTTAATTCTAATAGCCAGGCCTTCTCCATCCTGAGGCTCAATACTACGCAGTACTCTAGAAGTTTTATTCCAGCTGTTACCAAGTTGTGGAATGATCTTCCTAATCGGGTAGTTGAATCAGTAGAACTTCAAAAATTCAAAGCTGGAGCAAATGCTTTTTTTGTTGACCAGGCGGACATTGAGTCTTTTTATAGTTTATATATGACATATTGGTTTTTGACGTTGTTAATAGTTTATGACATATCTGTTTTGACGTTGTTGCCTTTTTTAGAATGATTTATTGTTAATTTGTTCTCTTCATTTATTTATTTCCTTATTTCCTATCCTCACTGGGCTATTTTTCCCTATTGGGGCCCCTGGGCTTATAGCATCTTGCTTTTCCAACTAGGGTTGTAGCTTGGATAGTAATAATAATAATAATAATAAAATGAGTGTGAATCTGAACTTGAAGAATTCAGGTGATGTTGAATTTGACCTTACAAGGTTAAAGATTATAGTGTCGTTGGCGTTTCCAAGAAGATAGAGTTGAGTAAATATAAACAAGAGTAAGGTGATGCTGGTAAATGGAAATCAGGAAGATGCAATAATGAATGTTAGTATGAATTTTGAAGAATAGAAAGTGGTTCATTGGTATTAGAAGTTGATGATGCCGAGATGTTGATGTGTCACAGAGTAAGATAAACGAAAAAGGAAACAGGTGGTGTGCAAAATGTTGGGAAGATATTTGAATTGTCTGTGGACGCTAAAGTGGTATTATTAAACCAACTAAGCTTCTTGGACCTTGAAATAAAAGGGACAAAACTTATAGTGTAGAGGTGAACTTTTTGGATACTAATTGTGGTGTAAGAAGAAACTATAGGATAAGTTGTGGTGGCCGATGTGGTAACGTCCCTGACTGGTAAACGCCAGACTGGTGTTCAAATCCAGCTCAAACTCATTAGTTTCTTTGGTCACTGGAACCTCACCATCCTTGTGAGCAAAGGATGGGGGTTTTGGGGGAGCCTATAGGTCTATCTGCTGAGCCATCAGCAGCCATTGCCTGGCCCTCTTCGGTGGAGAGGGGGCTTGGGCGATGATTATATGTGTATATGGTCAGTCTCTAGGGCATTGTCCTGCTCGATAGGGCGATGTCACTGTCCCTTGCTCCTGCCATTCATGAGCGGCCTTTAAACCTTTAAACAGAAGTCCTGGAAAGATTAACACAACTGAAAGGGTACACCGGAATATTTTGAACCAGTTCGGTCATGTGGAAAGAATAAAGAACAGCAAATTACAGATAGTTTAAAGATTCAAATGCCGCTCATGAATGACAGAGGCAAGGGACAGTGACAGTGCCCTGTCACGCAGGGCAATGCCCTAGAGACTGACCATATATACACATGATCAGCGCCCTAACCCCTCTCCGCACAAGCTAGGACTAAGGAGGGCCAGGCAATGACTCACAAGCATGGTGAGGTTGTTGCAAACAAAGAAACTAATGAGTTTGAGCGAGACTCGAACCCCAGTCTGGCAATTACCAGTCAGGGACGTTATCACATCGGCCGCCACAACCCTTAGAGTGTAAAATTCAGAGTAGAAAGAAATGAAGGCCTAGCAAGGACTGAACTTTAGTCCATCTCATTTAGCGAGTCATATTTTCACCGACTCGCAACGGTGCCCTTTTAGCTCAGAAAAGTTTCCTGGTCGCTGATTGGTTAGAATTATCTTGTCCAACCAATCAGCTATCAGGAAACTTTTCCGAGCTAAAAGGGCACCGCTGCGAGTCGGTGCAAATATGACTCGCTAAAAGAAATGGACTATAGTCTGAAAAGGTTAGGACCCTGAAATCCAGGAGGCACCAGAATAGAATGCATGCAAAATAAAGGGGAAGGATGCAGCCTGTATAAAAACTTAAGACACACGGAAAATGCGCCTTCTTACTGGATGTGTATGAAGCAAGCAATGCAGTAGCAGTTTTATTTTTCTTAACATTAAGGAGTTGCTTTCTCTGCTTTGATGTTTTCATCTGGCGTTATTATTGTTACAGGAAACGGATATATATATATATATATATATATATATATATATATATATATATATATATATATTTATATATACATATATATAATCATATACTGTATGTATGTGTATATATATGTATACATATAATTTATACTGTATGTATATATTTATATATATATTTATTTATATTTATATATATATATATATATATATATATATATGTGTGTGTATATATATATACTGTATGCATGTGTATAAATATATATAAATATATATATATACAAAGGAAAGAAATTTCGGCGGGCAGAGTTTGTTATTGTATTCCTGTGTTCCTAGAAACCAGTCAAAGAAACAAAAGAGTAACGTTATGGTACTGCAGCAACAAGGACAATCAATACATCATGTGTGTGCGTGGTGGCGCAAACTTGCTCTCTCTCTCTCTCTCTCTCTCTCTCTCTCTCTCTCTCTCTCTCTCAAGGCTTTCTTCATTGTTAATATATGAAAGGTTTGTTTTAATGTTGTTATTGTTCTTAAAATATGTTATATTAATTGTTCATTTCTTCTCTTTTACTTTATTTATTTTCTTTTTTCCTTTCCCCAATGCGCTGTTTTTCCCTGTTGGAGCCCTTATGCTTATATCATCCTAGTTATCTAATTAAGGTTGCAACTTAGCTGGTAATAATAATAATAATAATAATAATAATAATAATAATAATAAACTATAGTCCATTTCTTTTAGCGATGCATATTTGCACCGACTCGCAACGGTGCCCTTTTAGCTCGGAAAAGTTTCCTGGTCGCTGATTCGTTTGAATTATCTTGTCCAACCAATCAGCGATCAGGAAACTTTTCCGAGCTAAAAGGGCACCGCTGCGAGTCGGTGCAAATATGACTAGCTAAAAGAAATGGAGTATGGGTGCAAATACTTCTACTATTGAGCAGATTAACACCAGTAAGTCTATAGCGTATCTCTTAATTAACTATTTAATCTATTTGTTCATCTTAATTGGGTTCATAGTTCGTTATTTCTATTAAATAATCTATTATGAAAATAGTTTTTTCTCTATTGAAACCCTTTAGCTTGGCAGAATTCTGCTTTTCCCGTTTGTCTTGTCATAATAATGGTAATAAAAACAATTATGATAATAATAATAACAATATTGATACTAATTCCAATTTGTTTTTTATTATATATAGGTACTCGATTCCCAAGTACAGTTGGCTTCACTGATTAAGGTACAATGACGTCTCCTTAGCTTTCTATGAAGTGTACCGGAATTAATGAAGGCAACTGTACCTCAATAAGAGAATTCAATGGGTGTTTTTTGTTTTCCCAGATAATAATAATAATAATAATAATAATAATAATAATATATACTGTGTATACAGTATATATATGTATATATATATACATATATATATATATATATATATATATATATATATATATATATATATATATATATATATACATACACACACACAAATATATCTATTTCTGAGTGGGGATACCCCTCTCTCTCTCTCTCTCTCTCTCTCTCCTCTCTCTCTCTCTCTCTCTCTCTCTCTCTCTCTCTCTCTCTCTCTCTCTATATATATATATATATATATATATATATATATATATATATATATAAATATATATATATATATATATATATATATATATACATATATATATACATATATATATATATATATATATATATATATATATATATATATATATATATATATATATATATATTTATATATATATACACACACACACAAATATATCCCTTTCTGAGTGGGGATACCTTAACTAGATGAAAGGTTTTGCGTACCGTCATGATCAGCGAGGCTGTACTCGTCATGGCCACACATACTAGGTTGGTTCGCTCTGAGCGGTCAGACCAAAATATACCACCATCAGTAACCCTCCTGGTTTGCACGGGGATACACAAACCTTAACGCTACGTTAAGGTATTCCCACTCAGAAAGGTATATAAATAAAACATTAAAGGAGAAATGAGCCGTAACCAGAGAAGGGATCCAAAGTAGTACTATCTGGTTAGTCAAAAGACCCAATAACTCTTATTATTATTATTATTATTATTATTATTATTATTATTATTATTATTATTACTTGCTAGGCTACAACCCTAGTTGGAAAAGCAGAATGCTATAAGCCCAGGGGCTCCAACAGGGAAAATAGCCCAGTGAGGAAAGGAAACAAGGAAAAATAAAATATCTTACGACAAGTAACAACATTGAAATGAATATTTCTTAAATAAACTATAAAAACTTTAACAAAACCGGAGGAAGAGAAATTAGATAAAATAGTGTGCCCGAGTGTACCCTCAAGCAAGAGATCTCTAACCCAAGACAGTGGAAGACCATGGTACAGAGGTTATGGCACTACCCAAGATTAGAGAAGAAAAATGGATTGATATGCGAGTTAGGATACACGGCCCACAAGTTGTAGGATCTTCCCCCTCCATAGTGAGCTATTTTCATCCTTAGAGTGCTTGCCGTATTTCTAACCATACATAGCATCATATTACCTCCCCACACTCTCTCTCTCCGTAGCAAGGTTCGTTAAGCTACACAAATAAACCATGTGTAAGAAAGGCCGTCCTTATGTATATATTTTTATACAAAGACGTGCGATGAATATGAAACATGATACATCTCAACTATATACATTTTATATATATATATATTTATATATATATATATTTATATATATATATATATATATATATATATATATATATATATATATATATATATATATATATATATATATATCCAGACATTTAATCTATCATAAAGGTAAGATGTATCATGTTTTATATATATATATATATATATATATATATATATATATATATATATATATATATATATATATATATAACTTGTATATATATATATATATATATATATATATATATATATAACTTGTATATATATATATATATATATATATATATATATATATAACTTGTATATATATATATATATATATATATATATATAAAACATGATACATCTTACCTTTATGATAGATTAAATGTCTGGCTATATATATATATATATATATATATATATATATATATATATATATATATATATATATATATATATATATATTCTAGTCACACTCAGCAGCATTACCAAACTTATAACTACTCAGTTTCTCCCTATCCCTCGGGTAGAGAGAGAGAAAATAGTCATACCCTGATGAAAGTGATTGCAATTAAGAAAGGGGGGGAGGGGGTGGGAAGGATTGAATCTATGTGTGTGTGTGTTTATGCATATCAATATAAATATCTAGCCGGGTCACGTACACTATAGTCCATTTCTTTTAGCGATGCATATTTGCACCGACTCGCGGCGGTGCCCTTTTAGCTCGGAAAAGTTTCCGGATCGCTGATTGGTTGGACAAGATAATTCTAACCAATCAGCGATCCGGAAACTTTTCCCAGCTAAAAGAGTTTCCGGATCGCTGATTGGTTGGACGAGATAATTCTAACCAATCAGCGATCCGGAAACTTTTCCGAGCTAAAAGAGTTTCCGGATCGCTGATTGGTTGGACAAGATAATTCCAACCAATCAGCGATCCGGAAACTTTTCCGAGCTAAAAGGGCACCGCCGCGAGTCAGTGCAAATATGCATCACTAAAAGAAATGGACTATAGTATTCATATATAAATGAACAATTACAAAACTTAATCTTGAAGAGAACAGGGTCAAGCTACCTAAACTGAAATACTGTAATTGTGTTTTGAAAAACACATTCCATAAGGGAAGGAAAACGTCAAAAGCGCTCATCAGCAGTGTTTCAAGCCCCTCTACGTGAACTTCAGACTTCATGGCCATCAAAACCCATCCATTTCAAATAATATATACAAGGAAGTTTGGAAGTTGAATTTGAATGGCAAAAAAATGGGTTAAATATGTTAAGATAAATTGTTTGCGCAACATATGTCGTGTATTATTATCATTATCATTATTATTATTATTATTATTATTATAATTATTATTTGCTAATCTACAACCCTAATTGGAAAAGCAAGATGCTATAAGCCCAAGGACTCCAACAGGGAAAAGAGCCCAGTGAGGAAAAGAAATACGGAAATAAATAAACTACAAGTGAAGTAATTAACAATAGAAAAAGATATTTTAAAAACAATAACATTAAAATCATTCTTTCATATATAAACCAATAAAACTTCAAAAAAAAGAGGTAGAGAAATAACATAGAATAGTGAAAGACCATGGTACAGAGGCTAAGGCACTGGCCAAGACTAGAGAACAACGGTTTGATTTTGGAGTGTCCTTCTAGAAGAGCTGCTTTCCATAGCTAAAGGGGCTCTTTTACCCTTACCAAAGGGAAAGTAGCCACTAACACTTACAGTGCAGCAGATAACCCAATGAGGGAAGAAGAACTGATTGGTAATCTCAGTGTTGTCAGGTGTATGAAGACAGAGGAGAATATGTAAAGAATAGGCCAGACTATTCGGTATATGTTATTAGTATTATTATTACTTACTAAGCTACAACCCTAGTTGGAAAAGCAGGATGCTATAAGCCCAGGGAAAATAGCTAAGTGAGGAAAGGAAAAGTAGAATGTCTTAAGAACAGTGACAATATTAAAATAAATATTGCCTATATAAACTATGAAAACTTTAAAAAAACAAGAGGAAGAGGAATTAGATAGAATAGTGTGCCTGAGTGTACCCTCAAGCAAGAGAACTCTAACCCAAGACAGTGGAAGACCATGGTACAGAGGTTATGGCACTACCCAAGACAAGAGAACAGTGGTTTGATTTTGGAGTGTCCTTCTCCTAGATGAGCTGCTTGCCATAGCTAAAGAGTCTCCTCTACCCTTGCCAAGAGGAAAGTAGCCACTGAACAATCAAAGTACAGTAGTTAACCCCTTGGGTGAAGAATAACTGTTTGGTAATCTCAGCGTTGTCAGTTGTATGAGGACAGAGGACAGAGGAGAATATGTAAGGAATAGGCCAGACTATTTGGTGTATGTATAGGCAAATGGAAAATGAACCGTAACCAGAGAGAAGGATTCAATGTAGTACTGTCTGGCCAGTCAAAGGTCCCAATGACTCTCTAGCGGTAGTATCTCAACGGGTGGCTGGTGCCCGGGCCAACCTACTACCTATAATAGACGAATTGATAGGCCTAAGAATGGGGAGATATGTATTAGTGTTATGTAAGCTAGCATATATACAAGGATGACCCAGGTTTATTCATTTGCTTCTTCCCTTTCATTGCAGTTATTTTCTCCTATTGGAGTCCTTGGGCTTATAGCATCCTATTTTCCCAACTAACTTGGCTAGTAGTAGTAGTAGTAGTAGTAGTAGTAGTAGTAGTAGTAGTAGTAGTAATAAATAATAATAATAATAATAATAATAATAATAATAATAATAATAACACTGTCCTTGGACTTAGATCTATAAATCCTGCTTTTTCTGCTAGAGTTTTAGCTTGGCTTAAAATAATAATAATAATAATAATAATAATAATAATAATAATAATAATAATAATAATAATAATAATAATAATAACAGAGCCCTTAGACTTACAGCTATACATCCTGCTTTTCCTACTAGAGTTCAAGCTTGGCTACTACTACCACTACTACTACTACTACTACTACTACTATTACTACTACTTTTAATAATAATAATAATAATAATAATAATAATAATAATAATAATAATAATAATAATAATAATAATATCCTGATTACGTATGTATTAAAAGAAACATGCAAAAGATCAATTAATTAATTATTTAATTCAAAACGTTTTTCCTGACCATCATAATTTTCCACCTCGTCACAGCCCAATACTGTCTAAGAGTTATATATTGAAACACAAACTGCCCTGCCTCGTTGAAATAAACAAAAGACTGCAAGTGGTGTTGAAATGCAAAGGAAATCAAGTTGATCTCTCACTGTGAAAAAGAAAGAACACTGTTTCTTTTTTGTTTCATTCGGTTTCACTATATTTTATTTGAAGAGACAGCAGGAGCAAGTGTTTTTCTATTTCTTTGGAGTTGTTGTTTTTTTTTTTTTTGCTACGAGGGAATTGTGTTAGTTTGTGGAGTTTCAAAACTTTAATAATAATAATAATAATAATAATAATAATAATAATAATAATAACAATAATAATAATTTTAGGTAAATATTCACAGTTAAATATTATCATATATTTAAAAAACACAAATTTCACACTCTGAACAAAGTCGAAAGCCATGTTTTCAAAATATATAACAATATATAACTGTGGACTTCTAATACCCAAGATTCTTACACTCAGCATAGATAGTGTTTTCCTCAAGTTAATAATAATAATAATATTGTAGCTCCCTGTACAGAGTGAATTTCATTCTATCGACGGGCAAGGTGTATAGGTATAGCTACTAAGGTTCCTCGCATACAAATATCTACCCCTACACCCCCCCCCCCCTCCAGGACCCCCACCACACCCGCGCCACGGAAACACTTGTGCCTGTTGGCAGAGAAGGCCCCTGGAAGAGTGCCAACAGAGCTATTTCGGAGGGCCGGTTCGCACGCTAGGTGGTGGCAGCCCGCCCTAGGCGAGCGACAGCCTATATAGAGGACTCCTGAAGCCAGGGACTCCTCAGAGCTACTAAATCTGTTGCCCTGCAAGGTGCTCAGTTGAGTAACTCTCCTCATCTCTTTTTCACCCCCTTTTCTCAAACCAACAAACCAAAGACAAGATGGGCGAACCATTCCCCAACATCCAGAGCGCCCACTCTCTGGTGGCCAAGCACGTCACCAAGGAGCGCTGGGATAAGCTCTCCGGCCACAAGACCGCCACCTCCGGCTTCACCCTCAGGCAGGCCATTGCTTGCGCCGTTGAGTTCGACAACCAGCACTGCGGTATCTACGCCGGTGACTGGGACTCCTACAAGGATTTCAAGGATGTCTTCGATCCCATCATCCAGGAATACCATGGCATCTCCCCCGATGCCGTCCACACCTCCGACATGGAAGTCGACAAGATCAAGGGCAACATCAACTCCGAAGTCCCCGTCCACTCCGTCAGGTGAGTATGGGGGAGTTTTAGACCACGGGTCCACACTAGCACACGAATCCTCAGCTCAGACAATGTGGCAGAACAATGAAACAGTGCGAATGCGAAAAAATATATCCGTTTCTACTTTTCAACACTACTGAAACTTATATAATATGGAAACCAACGTTCAGAAGCCATTAAAAGCCAACAATAGAAAAATAACATTAAACCAAAACATGAATAAACCACACTAACACCAAAATTTTATAAAATACTTAAAAAAATAGATTCATTCATATAAACAAACACTTCTACCACATTAATGAAAAGGAAAATACAATTATGATCCAATGATGTAGGTATATAACACTTCAAACAACGTAAATTTGCGTTCAGAAGACTTTAGTCTGTCGAGGCAGTTTCAAAACCAAGAGCAGAAAATGTCCTTCTTGACGTTTTGGGTGAAGTTCTACTTGGCATTTATCAATCCGAAGACAAAGACCTTTTTTATGATTTCTAAAAGTGCAAACAGATGTCTTAATTTTACTTGGCAATTATCAATCCGAAGACAAAGACTTTTTTTTTATCATTTCTAAAAGTGCAAACAGCGGTCTTAATTTTACTTGGCAATTATCAAACCGAAGGCAAAGACTTTTTTATCATTTCTTAAAGTGCAAACAGCGGTCTTAATTTTACTTGGCAATTATCAAATCTAAGGCAAAGAACGTTTTTATCATTTCTTAATCGAAGTGCAAACAACAGTTATAATTTTACTTAGCAATTAGCAATCCGAAGACAAAGACCTTTTTCTATCATTTCTAAATCGAAGTGCAAACAGCGGTCATAAGTTTGAAAGAATATAAAAGTTTTCTTCTATAACATTAATTTATAAGTGACCACTTATCGAGACGAAAAAATTTAACTACACAGTTAAATAAATTGCCGTAAAACATGGTAAAAATCATGGGATAAAGGTTGCCAGGCATTTACCGTTTTAAAAAGGATATATTGACGTAGAGTGATATTACGGTCACCATCCTGTAAAAGATGATAACAATGTAAGGTTAACTTACGGTCGCCTATATTTTACTGAAATACGGCTGAGAACAGAATATTTTTACGGAGAATCTCCAATTGAAATTATGTTTTTTATAAGTGTCAAACCTAGGATATTCAGTGCAAGATTGCTTATGGAACACGAAATTAAAACAGAGGCCTTCGAAAAGGCTCAGTTTTAATGAAAAAAAATAAAGATTACGATCCCAGTTAAATGAAACTTTTTTTTTTCAGCTGAAACTATTTCAAAAGTAAAACCTCAATTTAATAAACTCTTTGCTTCACACTTTATAATCTTTTAAAAAGTAATCATTTTATACTTCAGTATTTAACAGAACTGAACTTTGCAATCGCAAAACTGTATATCAATTGTAACATCAAACCTAGGATTAGTTCAAAACATCCAAAATTAATTTCTAAATCTAATTTCTAGTTCTTTTGCAAAGCTATCGAGTTAAATTTAAGAAAGCTAATCTAAAATATTATATTACCTAGACGTTGGAAAACATTTAATTCCCTCTTGGTCATCTGAAATCAGATAGCTACGTAACTCTAGCATTATCTAGCAGCGTTAACCATTCACTACTATTATTACTAGCCAAGCTACAACCCAAGTTGGAAAAGCAGGATGCTATAAGCCCAATGGCTCCAATAAGGAAATAGCCCTGTGGAGAAAGGAAATAAGGAAACATAGAATAGTGTGCTTGAGTGTACCCTCAAGCAAGAAATTTCTAACCTAAGACAGTGAAAGACCATAGTGCAATGGCTATGGCACTACCCAAGACTAGAGAACAATGCTTTAGGAGTGTCCTCTTTCCGGAAATAAAGAAAAACTTAAAAAAATACTCTTATCAGCAAGAGTGTGAATTATTTCAATGCGATTACTTGTAAAAATCGTCTTTATCATTTAATCGAAGTTTTTTGCACTTTACGTAATTTAGTCTACTTAGCAGATAGTACACCATTACATACTGTATATGTTACAATTTCCAGTTACACCAAATTTTTAATCTAATTAAATTTGCAAAGGATACAAAGATAGTCATTGTTAATTCCCAATTAACGTAATTCCCTTCACTTGGTTTATTCCAAAATACAGAAGATTAGCTGTGACCATAATCTCTGTTTCTATGGCGAATTATGAAATACAAAATTCTTGAGGCATTTAGTAAACTAGTTTCAAGACTGTCTCTCTCTCTCTCTCTCTCTCTCTCTCTCTCTCTCTCTCTCTCTCTCTCTCTCTCTCTCTCTCATTCAAGAATAAGTTAGACAAGATTATAAAAACTCTCTAAACGTTTAACTAATTTTGCTATACCCAAGAGCAAATGGAGTCTCCGCGGATGGAGTAAAAAGTCTTTGAGACTTCCAAAATCCTTGTAACTCTCTCTCTCTCTCTCTCTCTCTCTCTCTCTCTCTCTCTCTCTCTCTCTCTCTCTCTCTCTCTCTCTCTCTCTCTCAAAAACCTCTGAGACATCCAAAATCCTTGTAACTTTCTCTCTAAGAAGTCTTTGAGATATCCAAAATCCTTGCAACTTTCTCTCTCTCGCTCAGAATAAACACAAAATCGACATCGACCAAGTATCCTACCCCAAGCGTCTCACGCCCTTTTTATTCTCTCCCCCCTCCTGCAGGATCCGTGTCGGCCGCAGCATTGATGGCTTCGGTCTCTCCCCTGGCATCACCAAGGAACAGCGCGTCGGTGTTGAGAACCTCATGAAGAGCGCCTTCTCCAAGCTCAGCGGTGATCTCGCTGGCAACTACTACCCCCTGACTGGCATGGACGAGGCCGTCCGCCAGCAGCTCGTTGATGACCACTTCCTCTTCATGTCTGGTGATCGCAACCTTCAGGTGAGCAGGAGGAGGAGGAGAAGGGCTTGGGCTAGGTCTTCGTGGGGTACTTAATGTACTAGCAATCATCATCATTATCATTATCTCCTCTTACGCCTTTTGACGCAAAGGGCCTCGGTTTGATTTCGCCAGTCTTGAGCTTTTTAATTCAATACTTCTCCATTCATCGTCATCTACTTCGCGCTTCATACTCCTCAGCCATGTAGGACTGGGTCTTATTAAAGTAATATTAGAGGAGAAGGGCTAGGTCTTCTTGGGGTAATCATCATCATCAACATCATCTCCTCCAACGCCTATGGGCGCAAAGGGCCTCGATTAGATTTTGCCAGTCATCTCTATCTTGAGCTTTTAATGCAATACTTCTCCATTCATCATCATCTACTTCGCGCTTCATAGTCCTCAGCCATGTAGGCCTGCGTCTTATTAAAGTAATATTAAAGTAAAATTATTAGCAGTTCAGGACCAATTTCGTGTGGTACTAAATGTACAAGTAACATTAATTTCAGAAGAAAGAGTTGAAGAGACTTGAAACAACTCAATGTTTGGCTTAGAACGAAGAGCATCGAATGATACTGTAACGTGTTTTAATATTTTGCTGGCGATCTATATCTTCGTAGGTTTGAAGCACACATGGTACTGATGTATAATTAATATTAGAGTATTACGCCAGTAAATTAGAACCTTTCACTTTAAAAACACTCGAGAATTGATAGGAATCAGTATTTTTTTAAGAACATCGAATGCTACTGAGCGTATTTTACTAAAGCCTTTGATACCAAACAACAGATGAAATCAAGGTAAAATAGTAATAATAATAACGCAATTTTTACGGTTTACAGCGAAGAACATCAAATGATACTGGAACTTATTTTATTAAAGAATCTATTGTACTAAACAACAGATGAAATTAAGGTATAATAAACATCCACTAAAATATAAACATAATTTTTAAATTCGCTTACAAATACGAGAGATATTTTAAAGGCAAAACTACTGTAATTTATATACTGTATTCACCGAATTCACGAAAAAATTTTCAATATGAGCAAGATAACTTTCCGTTTGTGTTAATATTTTTTTCATATCATAACTCAGAGGACATAAAACATTAATTTACTATATAAGGTTACATCTTGATCTCAATTATGAAAAGTATAATTTAAAGGGAACTTGCGATAAAACTATAGAAAATCAAACAATCCTTGCGCTACCTGATTTTTTTTAAAGAAACAGAATAGTTCAATATCAGCAGTAGTGATCTCTTAAACTTTTAAGAAATCTAAAGTGATCACTTGAACTTATAAGAAATTTAGGTGACTATGCGATGAAGTTATACAAAATCAAACACAATCATTGCTGCTTGCATTACTTGAAGTCTGAAAGCAAGAAAACTGTTCAACATCAATAATACTAAATTGATCTCTCCGCTTGTTGTTTGTCTGTAGAGTGCTCTACCTTGAAAACATGAAACCGTTCGAAATTTGTATATATAACGTCAAACAATTGCATAATTCATCTCACAATATCAACCTAGATGCTATGAGTGACTACGTAACTTTTTTTTTTATACTTTTCATTTAATCATGTTTAATTTTGTAGTATTTTTCTATGGCGGAAAAAATCATTGACATATATTTTATACTTTGTAAATTTCAAGTAGGTTTTTGTTTTTTGCCGTCTCGAATTCCATTTTAATTAATTAGTATCGCACCTTTTTCTATGCTGACAAACTATGGCGTATTTTCCTGACTACTTTCATGTTGATAATTGTTCTTTTGCCATCTCTATACTCTTTATACACGATTAGGTTCACTATTTTTCTATGCTGACAAACCGTATCGTATTTTTCCCTAGATTTTTTTATTTCCTACTTCGTGTAGAATTTGGTCTTTTGTCATCTCTAAACTCCTTCTACACAATAAGTTTCACCCATGTAGATTTGGACATTTTACCGTCTCTTAACTCTTTCTACATAATTAGTCTCGCACTTTTTATGCTTATTCCATGTAGATTTTAGTCATTTATCATCTCTAAATTCCTTCTACAAAATTAATTTCGCACTTTTTTCTATTCTGGCAAACCGTGTCGTATTTTTTAGCTAATTTCATGTAGATTTTGGTCTTCTTTAAACTCCTTTCATATAATTAGCTTCGCACTTTTTACATGTTGACAAACCGTGTCGTATTCAAGGGGCTAATTTCATGTAGATTTTAGTCTTCTGCCGTCTCTGAACTCCTTTCATTTCATTAGTTTCGCACTTTTTCCATACTGACACGTGTGTCATATTCCCCCCACCTCTCTCTCTCTCTCTCTCTCTCTCTCTCTCTCTCTCTCTCTCTCTCTCTCTCGCCCTTATATCCGCTAACAGAGCGCCCTTTGTCTGGTTGCAGGTCGCAGGTATGGAGCGCGACTGGCCTGAAGGTCGCGGTATCTACCACAACGCTGAGAAGACCTTCTTGGTCTGGGTCAACGAGGAGGATCAGCTCAGGATCATCTCCATGCAGAAGGGCGGTGACGTCAGGGGCGTCTTCGAGCGCCTTGCCCGCGGCATCAAGGCTGTCGGCGACTCCGTCAAGGCTGAGTCCGGCAAGGAGTTCATGCTCGACCCCAAGTACGGTTATGTCCACTCCTGCCCTACCAACCTTGGCACCGGCATGAGGGCCTCAGTCCACGTTGACTTGCCCGGCTGGACCAAGGAAGGTCTTGAAGCCCTCAAGAAGAGATGTGAAGAGCTCAAGGTTCAGCCCCGTGGTACCCGCGGTGAATCTGGCGGTCAGACTGGTGAGTACTGGGAACATCATGTTTCTTTTTCTTTGATTGTGCCTTAGAGATAGAACTTTAGAAAATATAGATAATACTAGTTTGGAATTCAAAGACACCTGGAAAAGCTGATTCAGTCTTATCACTGTTAGGAAGACAGTTTAGATCCAACAGTTTGAAATCCAAAGACACCTGGTAAGGCAGATTCAGTCTCATCACTGTTAGGAAGACAGTCTAGATCAAACAGTTTGGAATTCACTGACACCAGGAAAACCAGATTCAGTCTCATCACTGTTAGGAAGACAGTCTAGATCCAACAGTTTGAAATCCAAAGACACCTGGTAAGGCAGATTCAGTCTTATCACTGTTAGGAACACAGTCTAGATCCAACACTTGGAAATTCAGACACCTAGGCAAAGTAGATTCAGTCTTATCACTGTTAGGAAGACAGTTTAGATACCAGAGTTTGAAATGCAAAGACATTAGACCGACACCCGCCATGGCAGTCCAGTCTCTGTTGGGAAGACAGAGTCCAGAGGGCCAGTGCTGATGTTCAGCTAATCAATTTTAGCCAGCCACCAATCAGCTCCAGATTGATAAATAAATAACATTGGGTCTAATCAAAGGATATCCATTCAAACGCTTTGAATGATCGAATCAAACTTCAACCAACTGCAGGATTGCTTTGTTTTTTTCTCTAAAACAATACACAGGATTGAGGCTAACACATCAGACAGGATCACACAGACTCATACACTAATCGTATCAAACGGGATCATTTCATACTAAACAGATTGTATGAAAGAAATCACTTTGTCAAAGGCTCTTGTATACTGATGAATACTAATAGAGAGATTTTGGATTTCATTATGCATCGCAGGATAAAATAGAATGAGAAACTGTAAGGACACAGAAGAAAGAAAAGAAATTTGTTTTACTTGTTGTGCCAACAGCCTGAACAGAAAAACTCCGAACGAGACAGTTAAAAAACAGTATTTATATTGTTTTATATAGGTATTCTAGTATCAAGTTAAACGAAAAAAATATATGTCAATCTACAATATTTGATAAATCCCAGTATTTATGCATAATTGCAGTTTCTATAAGTGCAATATCATATTTGAAAACCCCGTTCTTTAAATGACGATTTTACAGTATTTAATAAACTCTTTATTTGTCTATACGACGGTGTATAGTATTTGAAATAAGTTTCTAATACAGACAATATTAGCTTAATCCAACTATTGTACTCGATAATATTTCACAAGTCTTGTCATTTGCATTTTGACATACAAATTACTTCAGCATACTCGTAGTGGAAAATTTTATACAGATTTTCAAAACATTGTAAAATAATATTACGACATATTTTCTGTTTATCTACAGCAAAGTGGAAAAAAATATAGCAAAAAATAGCGTTTCCCCTTGTTTTGATACGAGTGAATTATATTCAATTAACAAATCATTTTTTTATATATACCTTATTCAGTCTTGCTATACATATTTTCATATTAAAATGAGCATACACGAACAACAAGCCATTGTACAACAAAGTAATAACAAAATTTCGCGTTTCTCAATAAATTTGCTAATCGAAAGATACCGGCGAACCACGTAGGCTATATCTCGAATGTCTATCTATTCATGAAATGGATATACAAAAAAAAAAATAATAATAACGATGTATTTTCAAAGTACAGTATACTGATAAATCTCAAAATTTGCTACCATTAACTTGTATAACGAAAAAAAATTGCAGACGAGACGAGTGCTTATTATAACGACACTACTGTATTTACAAAAAGTGACAAAATATACATTACATATAGGTATATTTTTTTTCTTTTAGCTAGGAAAGGTAGGTTATATTTTTAGAAAAAAAATAGTTGTCTGTTGTATTAGAGCAAAATTATGCATTACTTCTATGCTATTATTGTTTTCCTATTATCTTCTTTAGTTACTCTATTATTGCTGTTTTTAGCTTCCTTTTCTCGCTCTGAATAAGCCTATATTGTCTTATTTTGTCTGTTATTTTTGTCTGTATTGTGCATTCTCGTAACTCCACTATCTGTCTTCCGTTTTCTGACACCCGTTTTCTTTCTCTCTCCTGCAATTCCTCGTAGGTCACACTTACGATATCTCCAACAAGCATCGCCTGGGTTACTCCGAGGTTGAGCTCGTCCAGTGCATGATTGACGGTGTCAATACCCTGTACGCTGAGGACGTAGCCCTCCAGAAGAAGCACGGCATGTAAGAAGCAGTCGCCCATTCTGAGTTTTTTTTTAAGAAAACAAGAGAAGTTATATAAATTTATATTAGAGGAGAAACATATTATTTTTTCAACGCATCTTCCACCAAACCATTCAATGCGAAAAAAACTCCTTATTTTTATAGTAAAAAAGACCAGTAAATCGAGTGTTTGAACGTCAAGGAGGTTGGAGGAATTGGTTATTCTTCTTCGTCCCGAATTGCATGGGATGACCTAGTCACTCAAAATAATCCTCACTAAGCTAAACTTACGAAAAGGAGCCCTTTCGAGGGAGTCCTTCTCGTTGGTGTCTCTCAAAAAGGGCTTGTCCTCCGACGTTCAGGACTCTGCAACAGCCGTGCCATGAAGGAATAGGCCTAAACAGCACTTCCTACTGGCATCTTAGGCTCTTGCTAATAGCTGTCATCGCCAGATTATACTATTTTTGCTCTAGATAGATGAAAAGACATTATTGTTACCAAACAATAAACAATTAATTTAATAACAAAGAGTAGTTTTATTCGAGTTCCCTTTTTATTTTTAAAGTGTTTAAATCCCATGTCTAAATAACGTTCTATTATCAACTAAATAAACCCAATTGTATAAATTATGATAGCTCTAAAGAGGATGTTTCCTATACTGTATAATAATTCATGACGGATCTAAGTGAGCTTTTTAACTAAAGCTTAACGAAAGCTTATGTTTTTGCACTGGAAAAAAATATGAAAATTACCAAATACTGATTTCAGAAGCTATCAGTATATCCACAGCACACTGAAGAACTTATAAAATTATAAAGCCTCTTAATTATATATCTATTGGATTAGAAAACTTTGAGGAAATAAAACCTTTAGTGAAGAAGGATAAAAGAAAATCAAACCCTAGACCCAGTAGTGGGTTATCATACGAGTTTTCAACAGAGATTTGTGTTATAGAATAGTTTCAAAGTTGCTACTAAAAGCTCTCTCTCTCTCTCTCTCTCTCTCTCTCTCTCTCTCTCTCTCTCTCTCTCTCTCTCAATATGAATTTTACACATATAGGCCTAACCAAAATACAAAATTTTCTCAGTGGAAGAACAAGACAAATATCCAAATTCAATATATTACTTTGCATGTTTTTCTAATGCATGTTTGTACCTGAAATAAGTTTAGAACGATGTAAATCTTTAGCATTTATTTATTTACAATAGTAAAACAATTGAACATCGACTAGCCAGTTGCATGATATTTCTTTTAAATCAGACGATATTACATTGGTTACTTTGACTTTTACCCAATAAAAAAATTAATATTCTTTACATCTTTAATTTAAAATTGTTAAACAAACATTAGTTACAAGATATTTACTATTACAAGAAATTTAACTGTTCTTTTACCGATGTTTCAAAACAATACTGACAAAGCATTGGGATATATTCAATTAATTTGAAATTGTTAAATAAACATTAGTTACAAGATATTTACTATTACAAGAAATTTAACTGTTCTTTTACCTATGTTTCAAAACAATACTGACAAAGCATTGGGATTTATTCAATGAAAATAAAATACTTTTTTAACAGAAGCTTTACTGAATGGCATAGCCAAACTTGGTCTCTGACAGAATCCAAATAGTTCCAGTTATTACGGGTTCTAAATTCCAAGTTGCATTTTTAATAACATCTTTGCCTGCGCTCAGAACTATGCACGCAAAGCTTTGAAATTTCGCTTTTAAAAAAAGTAGGCATCTCTCTCTCTATCTCTCTCTCTCTCTCTCTCTCTCTCTCTCTCTCTCTCTCTCTCTCTCTCTCTCCTTTTTCATATATTGTTCGTGCGTAAAGAAATAGGAAATACTTATTTGATCAAACATACGAAAAAAAAGAGTAGAAGGTACACAAAACACACACACATTTATATATATATATATATATATATATATATATATATATATATATATATATATATATATATATATAAATTATATATATATATATAAACAGATAGATAATGTTTGTGTGTGTGTATTTGTTGCCCTTCAGTTCAATATCCAGTTAAGACCAGAAATAACTGTTGAAACTTTGCTCTGCAATCGCTATCAGTCTCTCTCTCTCTCTCTCTCTCTCTCTCTCTCTCTCTCTCTCTCTCTCTCTCTCTCACTACCGAGCAATGACTCATATCAACCACTGTCTAGTGTTATGTAATCAGCCACTACTGTACACTAGACAAACTCAAGTCGATGCTGAGTTTGGGATTTCGATGTTGATGTACAAAGGATGATGAGATTGTTTTGTTTACTTTGATGTATCAGAAAGTTGCAATGATTATTTGATTGACCTAGAGTTGTGACTGTGTGATGAGATAATAATAAGTATAGAGATAGAGAGTTTAATGATATATCTGTATATATAGCCTACAATAATATATATATATATATATATATATATATATATATATATATATATATATATATATATATATATATATACACACACACAATTTTATGACTAATAATTAAATGATAATGTAAATAAAGTTAATTCTCCCCTAAAAATATCTTTGGCACAAAAATAAATGGCTAAATAGCAACTCCAACCGGCATGTTTGAGTTGCCAAGTGATGTGTTTCAAGGTAAAGAGCACCAACTTTAACCCTCCAAAATCCCCCTTCGCCCCCCCCCCCAAACTTCCAATCATCCATGGTTCTCTCTCTCTCTCCACATGAGAGAAAACTTTCATGGCTCTCTCTCTCTCTCTCTCTCTCTCTCTCTCTCTCTCTCTCTCTCTCTCTCTCTCTCTCTCTCTCTCTCATTAGTTCTTCCTGATATTTCAGAACTAATATCCAAATCACATTGGCAAATTTATGAGAGAGAGAGAAGAGAGAGAGAGAGAGAGAGAGAGAGAGAGAGAGAGAGAGAGAGAGAGAGAGAGACTTACAGAAATGACAGGATATTCAAGTTACTGCGCACACACATTACAACAGTTGGAGAGTATTTTGTCCCAGAGATTAAAGTTTCATTTGAAATTCAATAAACTTTCGAGACTGAAAGAGTGAATGGACACAATCAGTATCACATGACCCTGAAAGATAACGAATGAATCAGGTGAGTTCGTGTGTAGATATGTTAGCACCGAAAAAAACAAAAAACAATATAACTGATAAGATGAACAGAAGACTTTTTTTTTATAAGTTCTACTTACAGATGCCAGATATAGAACAGTTTTCTGTGATTTAATGATGTATATACAATATATATTGTAAAACATATAATGTTATTTGACTTAATGGTGTGTTTACAGTATTATAATGTGAAAATTGTAAATATATATTTTTTTCATAAAAATGAAAAAAAAATATAATCCGTTTCCACGTACGATCTGAAAAACGGGACAGAAAAGAGGGAGTGAGAGTGCTTGAATATAATTATCCAACCTCCTCCGTTCCTCCTCCCTTACTTCCCTCGCTCTCCTCCTCCTCCCCCTCGTCCTCCACCCTCTCCTCCTTCAGGTCCCCGTCCGGCCATCCCCGCACCCAACAGCCACCGAGTCCCGTGCCCTATCCCACGGCCGCCTCGAGCCGGCCGGCTTCCCTTCGCCCGGCGAGCGCGTTCCATCCACCGTCAGAGCAACTCCAGCAGCAGCCGCGGAAAGGTGTCGCTCTCTTTTGGTTCTTCGTCAGCAGAAAGTTCCAAAACCTCTTTTCTCAAAGCCCTCTCTTTCTCTTCCTGCTCTCCATAACATAAATTGATTTCTTTTCTCCCGAAGTCACCCGTAAAACACCTAAAACTTTAAAACCATGGGCGAACCTTTCCCAAACATTAAGAGCAAACACTCCTTGGTGGCTAAATACGTCACCAAGGACCTGTGGGATAAGCTCAGCGGCATCAAGACCGCCACTTCTGGGTTTACCCTTGGTAAGGCCATCGCCTGCGCCGTCGATTTCGACAACCAGCACTGCGGGATCTACGCCGGCGACTGGGATTCCTACAAGGACTTCAAGGATGTCTTCGATCCCATCATCCAGGACTACCATGGCATCGCTTCCGATTCCAAACACACCTCCGACATGGACGTCGGGAAACTCAAGGGCAACATCAACCCTGAGTGCCCCGTGCATTCCGTCAGGTAAGGATTGCCCTTTGGAGGCGCCCCTAATAAGGAGATTGGTGTAAAGAACACATTGGAGGTTTGCCAGTGTGAAAGTGAAAAAAAAATATCTAAAGTGGTTTTGATTATTTGAGTTTGAATGATTTTGAAATGTTTGTCTAGTGAAAAAGATTAAAATTGAATTAAATGTCATATATAATTTGTGAATATTCTGTGACTATATCAAACTGTCAAAATGTCTGATTAAATACTTGGCACAGCCAGAATTAAAATCAAATTACGTATCTTAAATAATAGTCATATATAATTTGTGAATATTCTGTGACTATCAAACTGTCAAAATGTCTGATTAAATACTTGGCACAGCCAGAATTAAAATCAAATTACGTATCTTAAATAATAGTCATATATAATTTGTGAATATTCTGCGACTATCAAACTGTCAAAATGCCTGATTAAATACTTGGCACAGCCAGAATTATAATCAAATTACGTATCTGTCATTTCTAAGGTATTCAAATACCATGAAAATCACTCCTTAATGTAGAATGTGTTATGCTGGTAGCGTTGATGTAAAGCCGGCAAAAGGGGGCGGGCACCAAACCCCCCCCCCCCCAAGGCTTTAGCCGGCGCCATCAAGCTAACGTATGAGAAGCCGGCTCTTTTTTTATTTTTCTTTTCTTTCACAAGAAATTATATTAAATGGCGAAATTAAGATTCAATTAATTGAAATCATTAAATTAGTTAAATATTACAGCGATAAATAAATGAATTAGCAATAATTTCAACATACAGGTTCATAAATTTGACAAACATACATTATTAATTTTTGTCTTTCACAGGAAATGATATTAAATGGCGAAATTAAGTTTCAATTAACTGAAATCATTAAATTAGTTAAATATTACAGCGATAAATAAATGTATTAGCAATCATTTCAACATACATTTATGATCTCTACAGGTTCATAAATTTGACAAACATTATTTATTTGCAAATGTATATACACATTCTTTTTCAATTTAAAAATTAATTTTCTCTAAATTGAAGAATGTTGAGATCGGAGTGAACTTAAGAGTAATAACTTCGACGCAATATAGCAACAGTGTTTGCGTTCAATAGCTTAGAACACCCCCCCCCCTCAACATTCTACTTTTATTACATTCACACGACATTCAAGAGTTTATTTAGGTCAACCTCTTTCGCCAATCGGAAATTGAGTTTTAATTTGTTCGCATATATCAATTATAGTTAAAAGAAATCGTTAGCAACGCTGTTTTGAACTTCGATTAAACAGAAGTCTATTTTTCTTACAAATTCCAAGATTTTGAGTTTAGTAGATATTAATTCAAAGATTATTTTATTCTTTTATTATTTGTATTAAAATTATTACTATAGTGAGGATTTAGCACTTTATTATTTTCTAATATTCGAATTAGCATTTTGTTTTATTCTAGCAATATTTTTATTCGAAATATTACTGTCGACTTAGGATTTTATTTGCTAGTAATATCTGTATTCGAATTATTACTGCCGATTCAGCATTTTTCTTATCGTAATAAAAATTTCTTTGAATTATTACTACCTTTGAATTATTACTACCGATTCAACGTTTTAATTCTAATATTTCTATTAGAATTATTTCTGCCCTTTAAAATTTTTACTTTATTCTAATATTTATATTCGAAATACTACAGCCGATTCAGCATGTTTAACCTTTAGTTTAATTCTCTGGGAATATCCACTGTAGTTAAATATACCCTTGGAAGCTACTGAAGGAATATCCACTGTAGTTAAATATACCCTTGGAAGCTACTGAAGGAATATCCACTGTAGTTAAATATACCCTTGGAAGCTACTGAAGGAATATCCACTGTAGTTAAATATACCCTTGGAAGCTACTGAAGGAATATCCACTGTAGTTAAATATACCCTTGGAAGCTACTGAAGGAATATCCACTGTAGTTAAATATACCCTAGGAAGCTACTGAAGGAACATTCCATCAGGACGTCATGGCTTTAGCCAAAAAATAACGTTTTCTTCCCCGAATACAGGATTCGTGTAGGTCGCAACATCGACGGCTTCGGTCTATCCCCCGGTATCACCCGTGACCAGCGCCTGGGTGTTGAGAACCTCATGAAACATGCATTCCAAAAACTGACTGGCGATTTGGCCGGCAATTACTACCCTCTTGTGGGCATGGAGGAATCTGTCCGCCAGCAGCTCGTCGATGATCATTTCCTATTCATGTCAGGAGATCCTAACCTCCAGGTGAGAATACGAAAAAGCAGGCTTTTGCACATATGCCTATGTGTACTTATTTCTTTTTTTATATGAATATTTATAATTTTTATGCTGTACAGCTGTATAATTCTGATTGTTCATCCTCAGTCTATTTATAATTAACGGTTTTAAGCATGGTATTAATTATATTAAACACTTTTAAGCATAATATTCATTATAAGACAACACAAACATAGTATTCATTATAATAAACACTTCTAAACATAGTATTTACTATAATAAACACTTCTAAACATAGTATTCATTATAATAAACACTTCTAAACATAGTATTCATTATAATAAACACTTAGGCCTAGTATTCAGACTAGTGTGATTCCCTTTATTTTCCTAATAGGTTGCCGGAATGGAACGCGAATGGCCCGAGGGACGCGGCATCTACCACAACAAGGAAAAGACCTTCCTCGTGTGGGTCAACGAGGAGGACCAGCTCAGGATCATCTCCATGCAGAAGGGAGGAGACGTCAAGGCCGTGTTCGAGCGTCTCGCCAGAGGCATCCAAGCTGTCGGTGACTCAGTCAAGTCCGAGAGCGGGAAAGAATTCGCCTTTGACGAGAAATACGGCTTCATCCACTCCTGCCCAACCAACCTTGGCACCGGCATGAGGGCGTCCGTGCACGTGGACCTGCCCGGCTGGACCAAGGAAGGTTTGGACGCCCTGAAGAAGAGGTGCGAGGAACTCAAGGTGCAGCCCCGTGGTACCCGAGGTGAATCTGGCGGTCAGACTGGTAAGTGTTGAATCACTAAGGGCTTAACCTTGGTCAAAGTAATTAATTTTAATCTTTAAGAGATTTTTGACACTTTAGCATAATTTTCATACCATTTTACAGTTATACCAGTGTTTAAAGGTGAAACTGATGAGCTTTTAGAGATTTATGACACTTTAGCATAATTTCCATACCATAATATAGTTTTCCCAGTGTTTAAAGAAGGTGAAACTGATGAGCTGGTATTGTACTATAGATCCTAGAGAGAGTATGGGGTCACCTGTTCAAAAAATGTAAAATTGAACTTTTAGGTCCTGTAGAGAGTAGGGTTCCCCTACGTGATAGAACTAAGTAAGTAGCCATTAAAGTAAAGAAGTAAAGTCAAAACCAATTATAGGAAATCAAGCAGCCCTTAAAATGGGTAAAAGAAAAACCAATATACAAATGCGATACTAACTCGGCCTAATCTTCTCCTTGCAGGTGTCACATACGACATCTCCAACAAGCACCGACTAGGCTACTCCGAGGTGGAGCTCGTGCAGTGCATGATCGACGGCGTCAATGCCCTGCACGAGGAGGACATCAAGCTCCAGAAGAAGCACGGCCTGTAAATTAATCCTTAGAAAGTCCTGCTTTATGGCCAAAGAACAGGTCGCTCAAAGGAGGCCTCTCACTTTAAATGCCGTGATTTTTTTTTTTAAAGTGATATTGGGACTAATTTTATTTCCAAATATTGGAAAATCATTCCAACCTGTGTATAGGTACTCTCTCTCTTCTTTGTGATTATTCATGATAAATTGCGGCATGTGTAAGATAGCATTGAAACCTACAAGAACAATAACAGTGTGATTTTAACTTTTTTTTTTCTTTGAATCAACTGTTGGTATCTTGAGTAATAAATATATTTACATAATTATAGTTTCATTTAGCAATGACATTACAGTGTTTTTTGTGATTGAAGTTACAATTGCAACAGTACATAGAATTAATGTTACAGATGGTACATCAAAATTAATCAATTGTGTAATACAAATAAGAGAATAATTGAGTGATAATCTTTGGAAATTTGGAACTTTTCGAGAACAAAATCAAAATGGCCAAATATATATAATTTAGAAAAGGGATGTCTTGAAACTAAATTTCGGAGAAAATAATTGAATAGCCACATATATGATTTAGAAAAAGAAAGTAACCACATATAAATATAAGTAGAAATATTAAAAGCAAAACAATAATTGAATGGTAAAAAAGATAAAATTGTGCTAAAATTGAATGTTACAAAATTATAAAAACTGAAATAGCAAAAGAAGATATAAAGTAATCTGTAACCAAAACATAATAAGAAAATTATGAAATTGGAGAGTTGAAAAAGTCCCATCTATTTAATGAAATGAAACCAAGAAAGGTAAGTTTTAATTTATAGAATGGCGTATCTAATCTAGTGGTCAGGCCTAAAGCCATTCAACTTCCGTTTCCCCTGGACATACGACCAAATTTATTAAGCCTAGTCAAGCATTTCTTGAAACTGACCTTTTGCTTAAAATTATATTTTAACGATATATACAGATCACTGTAAATTCTATTACAGACTAATTCCCAGACGAGGAAAAATTAAGTGTCAATTTAAATAATTTTTTTCACAAACATTGGCAGCTATCAAGTGATTAATTAATATTGTTGCTTTCATTCAAGTACCTCTGAGTACAGATCAAAATAGGCCTATGCTTTTGATAGTTCAGCAGTTAATTGTGTACCTGGCTGGTAGTTGATTGTTTTAGGCTATATTTTATAATGCACAACAGATAGTTGACTAAAATGTAGGCCTATTCTGTTGCAATGTTTATCATAAACCCAAAATTAAAAAAACGGATTGCTAGTACATTAACCGATTGGAAAGTTAATACTCAAATAAAATACACATTTAATTTAGATCCAGAATCGATTGGAAAGTTAATACTCAAATAAAATACACATTTAATTTAGATCCAGAATCGATTGGAAAGTTAATACTCAAATAAAATACACATTTAATTTAGACCCAGAATCGATTGGAAAGTTAATACACATTTAATTTAGACCCAGAATCGATTGGAAAGTTGATACTCAAATAAAATACACATTTAACTTAGACCCAGAATCGATTGGAAAGTTAATACACATTTAATTTAGACCCAGAATCGATTGGAAAGTTAATATTCAAATAAAATACACATTTAACTTAGACCCAGAATCGATTGGAAAGTTAATACACATTTAATTTAGACCCAGAATCGATTGGAAAGTTAATATTCAAATAAAATACACATTTAATTTAGACCCAGAATCGATTGGAAAGTTAATGCTCAAATAAAATACACATTTAATTTAGACCCAGAATCGATTGGAAAGTTAATACTCAAATAAAATACACATTTAATTTAGACCCAGAATCGATTGGAAAGTTAATACTCAAATAAAATACACATTTAATTTAGACCCAGAATCGATTGGAAAGTTAATACACATTTAATTTAGACCCAGAATCGATTGGAGAGTTAATACTCAAATAAAATACACATTTAATTTAGACCCAGAATCGATTGGAAAGTTAATACTCAAATAAAATACACATTTAATTCAGATCCAGAATCGATTGGAAAGTTAATACTCAAATAAAATACACATTTAATTTAGATCCAGATGAGTTAGACTAGTTCTTGTCTTAGATAAACAAAATTAGTCAAGGGCAGTTAGACCCAACCATACTAAAGAGAGAGAAAAAAAACTGAATCCATTGCAACTCATAAATCAGTTAAGATATATTCAATTATGGAGAATTTATACAAAGGTCAATATTAATAAATGCATTTGAGGGACACATTGTGGACCTTTATATACTTCGTTGAGTTTTCATGTCATTGGAAAATATTTTTAATAATCATGCATTAAATTAGACGAAATTCAGTCTAATAAAGTTTCCATCGTTGTTAACAGTAAATGTTATTAATAAAATAAATGTGCAACTTTCCGTAATAATTCACATTTTAGAAGCTTATTTGATTTTACCCAAAAAGAAATTCCACTAAAGTAAAATAAAAAATGATTTTAATAAGATGAACAGGAAATTTCTGTAGAGATAGTATTTTTCCCTTTTGGAGCCCTTGGGCTTATAGCATCCTGCTTTTCCAACTAGGGTTGTAGCTTAGCTAATAATAATAATAATATTAATAATAATAATAATAATAATAAAAACCTCATCATACTTGTGAGCTATGGAGAAGGTGTTTGGGGGGAGGAATCTATAGGTCTACGTGATGAGTCATCAGCAACCATTGGCTGGCCCTCCCTGGTCCAAGCTTGTTGAGAAGAGGGCTTTGCGCTATGTATACATTATCAGCCTCGAGGGAATTATCCTACAAGGACATTATCAGTGTCCCTTACTTATTCATGAGCGGCCTTTAAACTTTAAAAACATAGGAGAATTGATAGGCCTACTATATCTTAGAAAAATAATAAATTAAAAATGTAATTTTATCATATTATAATAGATGTTATAATGTATATACAAAATTGAAAAATATAATTTGTTAAGGAATATTTCTTTATAAAAGAAATTAAAAATGTATGTTAAGAAAATGTAATTGTATTTTCATAATAAAAGATAAAAAAAAAAACTATCTAAGAGTGAGGAAAATTGAAAGTATTGAGAAACAAGCGTCAAACGTCTAAACGAAGTGTCGATTATACATGAAATAAAACATCGTAAAAATATAGGATAAACTTTCCTTAACTATTAACACTCAAAATGGCTTCTGCGTTGATATAAGACAGCAACTTGCCCACAAAACTTGCCGAGAATCCGGTTTATCCCTAGAGCCACTACGATATGAAAGAGCAATAGACGCATATGAAAAGGAAGCATTTATACCTACTACTGTTTTCGGTATTTAAAATCTCGTGGAACTTCGTAAAGGCAGATACACAACCCTTCTTAATGGTGATATCACGTTTTCAAGGATCTTTATAGCGTTTTGGAATGTGGTATCTCTCTCTCTCTCTCTCTCTCTCTCTCTCTCTCTCTCTCTCTCTCTCTCTCCTCTCTCTCTCTCTCTCTCTCTCAGCTGTCTGAAACATCTAACACCCCCTTCCCCTTTCAACGTCTATTTGTTTATTCCACTAATATTATATATATATATATATATATATATATATATATATATATATATATATATATATATATATATATATATAGATAGATAGATAGATAGATAGATAAACAGTATATATCACGGGTAGCTTATTTATATTACTGCAGACATCCAACTGTGTGGTCTAAATTGAAACCCACTCTGGTTTAGTAAACCAAAAACCCAAAAATCTAGGGTTGGATCAGTGGGCACCATGGCAGAGAGGTACAGTACTCGGTCAAAGATTTATAGGCTCAAGCCTGATCCCTTTCAATCACTCTCAAGTCCACGAAAAGTAAGTTGGTAACAGTATTTGCTGAGGTCATTAAAAAAAAAAAAAAAGCACATGTCAGAATTAACAAGGAGTTAAAGTGGGTCAGAGACATGGCTGTTCTATGTCTGTAAAGTTGAAACCTATAACGTACTGGAAATGTCGATGCCTGGTGATACAGTACTGACTTGGGATGGGTAACTAAAGGTTCAGTCTGCAGAGATGAATAGATATGTATGGGTTCACAGAAAACGGCGGGGTTCACAGAAAACGGTGGAAAGCCTAAAAGGATAGATCAGAACGTTCAAAGATGGTCTGGACATGCGGAGAGAAGGGAGCATTGACAAAGGTTCAGTCTGCCGAGATGAACAATAAATAGATATGTATGGATTCACAGAAAACGGCGGGGTTCACAGAAAACGGCGGAAAGCCTAAATGGATAGATTAGAACGTTCAGAGATGGTCTGGTCATGCAGAGAGAAGGGAGCATTGACAAAGGTTCAGTCTGCCGAGATGAACAATAAATAGATATGTATGGATTCACAGAAAACGGCGGGGTTCACAGAAAACGGCGGAAAGCCTAAATGGATAGATTAGAACGTTCAGAGATGGTCTGGTCATGCAGAGAGAAGGGAGCATTGACAAAGGTTCAGTCTGCCGAGATGAACAATAAATAGATATGTATGGATTCACAGAAAACGGCGGGGTTCACAGAAAACGGCGGAAAGCCTAAATGGATAGATTAGAACGTTCAGAGATGGTCTGGTCATGCAGAGAGAAGGGAGCATTGACAAAGGTTCAGTCTGCCGAGATGAACAATAAATAGATATGTATGGATTCACAGAAAACGGCGGGGTTCACAGAAAACGGCGGAAAGCCTAAATGGATAGATTAGAACGTTCAGAGATGGTCTGGTCATGCAGAGAGAAGGGAGCATTGACAAAGGTTCAGTCTGCCGAGATGAACAATAAATAGATATGTATGGGTTACCAGAAAACGGCGGAAAGCCTAAAAGGATAGATTAGAACGTTCAGAGATGGTCTGGTCATGCGGAGAGAAGAGAGTCCGGTTCAGTCTGCCCAGATGAAAAATAGATATGTATGGGTTCACAGAAAACGGCGGAAAGCCTAAAAGGATAGATTAGAACATTCAGAGATGGTCTGGTCATGCGGAGGGAAGAGAGTCCGGTTCAGTCTGCCGAGATGAAAAATAGATATGTATGGGTTCAGAGAAAACGGCGGAAAGCCTAAAAGGATAGATTAGAACGTTCAGACATGGTCTGGTCATGCGGAGAGAAGAGAGTCCGGTTCAGTCTGCCCAGATGAAAAATAGATATGTATGGGTTCACAGAAAACGGCGGAAAGCCTAAAAGGATAGATTAGAACGTTCAGAGATGGTCTGGTCATGCGGAGAGAAGGGAGCACGGATGTTTGAAAGACAGAGCACTGATATCCAAGAGGCGGGTGAGTATATGTAAGAAAGAGATGCTCAATGCAAGTGCGTTTAGAGGGATTAAATGAGCTGCTGATAAACAACAATAAATAGATATGTAAGGGTTCACAGAAAACGGTGGAAAGCCTAAAAGGATAGATTAGAACGTTCAGAGATGGTCTGGTCCTGCGGAGAGAAGGGAGCACGGATGTTTGAAAGACAGAGCACTGACATCCAAGAGGCCGGTGAGTATATGTAAGGAAGAGATGCTCAATGCAAGTGCGTTTAAAGGGATTAAACGAAATGCTGATGAACATTTTGTGTGGAGGGTTGTGGAATACTATGCAAAACAAAGATGTATTGAACATTAATATGGTTGCTCGAATATTCAAAGTAGCAGAATTGTAGTCTTTCTGTATCGGATCAGGTGGGGGGTGAGAGAAGTTTGTCACACAACAGGTGAAGCAAGAAAGGTCCGGAGTTATTCCAAAAGATCAGAAAGATATTTACATTATCCAAGAAAACCAAGATTGCAAATATATGAATGAACTGTTGATACAACCATTCTCTATGGAGGTGAAGTGTTATTATTATCATTATTATTACTAAGGTACAACCCTAGTTAGAAAAGCAAGATGTTATATGCCTCAGAGCTTCAACGGGGAAAAATAACCCAGTGAGGAAAGGGTATACTGAAATAAATAAACTACATGAGAAGTATTGAATAATTAATATAAAATGTTCTAAGGACAGAACAAACGTTAAAGTAGATATGTCATACATTTATGAAGAGAAACATATGTCAGCCTGTTAAATGATCTATAAAATGTTATGTATGGACTCACAGAAGGGATGAAAAAGCTAAAACGATAGATCAGAGCGTTCTGGAATGGTCTGGCCATGTGGGAAAAAAGGAGTACGAGAAGTTTAGAAGAACGGGCATTGGTATCAGACAGGCGGGAGTAAAAACGAATTATTGTTCAGTTCCCCAATTCAAAATCGTTGTATTTTTTTCCACGCTGCAGTGGGTGGCCCAAGAAAGCATTACACACCCCGTTTTTACATATTTTGGAATTAATATATTGGCCCTTATGACCTTCCCCAACTTGTGTGTGTGTGTGTGTTAGAGAGAGAGAGAGAGAGAGAGAGAGAGAGAGAGAGAGAGAGAGAGGGGGTATATTTATCCATAAAGATACAGCAGACAGATACAGTCAGACAGAAAAGGTAAAAAAAAAAAAAAATAAATAGGTAATGGATCTCGGTACAGTACTTTAAAAAATGTGTACTACATAAAAAGCATGTTGATATACAGACAGCCGTACCTTACACCACTTAAAGTGGATAAGCAAGTGTATAGGTGTATTTCTCTCTCTCTCTCTCTCTCTCTCTCTCTCTCTCTCTCTCTCTCTCTCTCTCTCTCTCTCTCTCTCTCTCTCCATTGCCATACGACTGGCCTTCATTCACGTTTTATTTTTGTAGTTTTGTTTCTATTCCTTAGTGGTTTTCGTTAGCGTTCTACTTCTCTCTACCATGTTTATTATTTTTTTCTTTGCTGGAATACTAGAATAGTTAATAACTTTATAGTTATGCACATGCGTTGGTTACATAAAAAAAATTTTGAACACGACAAGTACTAGTACTATTAATAATAGGCCTACGAAGTTATGAGCGAGTCAGCACACATTTCCTATTATTATCATTATGATTATTATCATTATTATTATTATTATTATTATTAACTAAGCTACAGCCCTAGTTGGAGAAGCAGGATGCTATAACCCCAAGGACTCCAACAGGGAAAAGTGGCCCAGTGAGAAAAGGAAATAAGGAAACATAAAATAGTGTGCCTGAGTGTACCCTCAAGCAAGAGAACTCTAACCCAAGACAGTGACAGGCCATGGTACAGAGGCTGTGGCACTACCCAATACTATAGAACAATGGTTTGATTTGGAAGCGTCTCTTCAAGAAGGAATTAGCCTAACAGGTTCTCTTATGTTAAAAGGTAATTTATAGTAAAATGATAATAGAATTACTAGATATACTATTAGTTATATAACCCACATTTGTTAAGAAAACAAGAATAAATTATATAACAGCGAATACACTTTGAAACTACTGAACAAACGATTTAATTACAAATACTAACTAGAGGGGCACTCATAGAGCACAGACCTCCGCCGCTGCAGCTTATTTCCCGACCTTGACCTTTGACCTTAACATGAATAAATTGGCGTGGATTTTCATACACTCATATATGAACAAAGTTTGGAGTCTCTATGACAACGATGTCCAAACTTATGGCTGATTACCTGAAATGGACATTTTGCTTGACCGTGACCTTGACCTTTGACATTGACATTCCAAAATTCAATAATTTCCAGCTTTTCACATAACAGTTAATCCCAGCAAGTTTCATTATTCTACGATTAAAATTGTGGCTAGAAAAAAGTTTACAAAGAAACTCACACACACACAAAAACATGGGCGAAAACATAACCTCCTTCTAACTTCGTTGGCGGAGGTAACTACCGAACAAGCTATGTAATTACAAATACCAAAAGAAAGTAACATGCTTTTTAGTAATCCAAATGGATTTTCAAAACCATTGAATGAATGCAACAATGTTCGTAATTTTTGTTGAGATTTTCAATTTGTTTCCTGCTATTCTGATGTCATTAATGTTGGTAAGAAGTACGAACACAATATCTCTCTCTCTCTCTCTCTCTCTCTCTCTCTCTCTCTCTCTCTCTCTCTCTCTCTCTCATTTTCGGGAATTATAAAGAAAAATAGGAAATGCATATCTGGTTCATCTGAGGCATAGTTTATCTTTCTCATTCACATTAAGAAAATATAAATTTTACTTCGTTTCTGATACGACATTTTCTGGAATGAAAAATTTATTAACTTTGAAAAAAATTAGAAAAACTTTATTGCCTTCGTCAAAAGGTATGCATTCACCCGTGTCAGGTTCGTCTGTGTGTTAATTAATCTATCAGTTTTGTTTGTTTGTGATTAACTCTACACAAAAACTACTATACCGATTTTAATCAAACTTGGTGGTCATGTTGGGTATGACCAAAGGATGAATCTACAACATTTTGGATAAACTAGATCAAAGTACAAGCATTTGATTTATATAGAAAGAAAGGTTACATAATTGTATGGAGTCACCAACATATGTATCACAGGTGACTTCGGGCTAAGCGTATTATTAGTAATTTTCAAAACCATACTCCCAGCACATTTATAACTTAAAATGTCAGTAAAACCCCTTACACTTTACACAAGTACTACCTACAGTGTACCGTAAAAAGTACTGTAGATGTTACTAAATAGCCCTTAAATACACCTTTTTGTTCAAGAGCTGAGCTGCTGTCTTTTATAATTTTTCGTTTCGTCCGTTTTGTTTTGAGTGAGATGAGATTCTTTAGTCTGGTTACACCAATCCATCAATAATAATAATAATAATAATAATAATAATAATAATAATAATAATAATAATAATATCTTGGTAGGAGACCCTCCTTCAAACAGGTGGAGTTAAATACTATGGCTGCATCGGCAGAATTCAATTTCTTGTCCAATTTCTCGATTCTTCGGACAATTCTTTTTTCAGGATTGCTACATTCAGCTAGCAAGTTGGCGATGCTCATCTGGGTGAAGGATACAAATCAGGTTAAGGCTGGATGTAATTAATACAAGTACAAGTAATACTCGAAAATTACAGTATTACTTGTACTTGTATCAATTACATCCAGCCTTAACCTGATTTGTATCCTTCACCCAGATGAGCATCGCCAACTTGCTAGCTGAATGTAGCAATCCTGAAAAAAGAATTGTCCGAAGAATCGAGAAATTGGACAAGAAATTGAATTCTGCCGATGCAGCCATAGTATTTAACTCCACCAATAATAATAATAATAATGGACTACAAAAAGTTACTGTACATGTTCGACTATGCATTAAAACCCCCCAAGCGTTATCCACCTTATCAGCCTTCCCCCTGCACCAGCTTATCAACTACCTTTTATCTTGGCCCGGAGAGATTTCGAGCGTCTGAGTTTTATTAATTGGTCTGATTACAATGGTAAAAAAATCATGCGACCTCTACCAGCATAGGCTACCAGCACGATTACGTGATCGAGTGACAGGGCCGGCCGATGAACAGAATCAATCAAAATGAACTCGTGACACCTCTCGTAACAAATATTAACGTAAATAGCATATTAGTTGTGCCTCCAGTTTTTTTCTTCCAGGTTTTCTTATTGAGAAAAGGCCAACTTCTAATCAACTGCAGCAAAAAAAAAAAAAAAAAAAAAAAAAAAAAAATAATAATAATAATAATGATAAGGACGTGGTAATGGGGAAAGGAAGAGTACCCCTGGATACAATCCAGTTTATAGCTTAAAGGCAGGTACTCGGGAAGGGAAAGATTAAGGAAAAGGGGAGAAAGAGAAGTACAGGAGAAGAATAAAAGAGAGGGGCAGACTCTCTTGCGATATTAGGGAATTGGTGTATTGGTTTATTCTGCCATTCAACAACAATAATAAGGATAGGGAAGTGGGGAATGTGGGGAAAGGAAGAGTATCCCTGGATACAATCCAGTTTATAGCTCAAAGGCAGGTACTCCGGATGGGAAAGATTAAGGAAATAGGGAGAAAGAGAAGTACAGGAGAAGAACAAAAGAGAGGGGCAGACCCTCTTGCGATATTAGGGAATTGGTGTATTGGTTTATTCTGCCATTCAACAACAACAATAAGAATAGGGAAGTGGGGAAAATGGGGAAAGGAAGAGTACCCCTGGATACAATCCAGTTTATAGCTTAAAGGCAGGTACTCCGGATGGGAAAGATTTAAGGAAATAGGGAGAAAGAGAAGTACAGGAGAAGAACAAAAGAGAGGGGCAGACCCTCTTGCGATATTAGGGAATTGGTGTATTGGTTTATTCTGCCATTCAACAACAATAATAAGAATAGGGAAGTGGGGAAAATGGGGAAAGGAAGAGTACCCCTGGATACAATCCAGTTTATAGCTCGAAGGCAGGTACTCGGGATGGGAAAGATTAAGGAAATAGGGAGAAAGAGAAGTACAGGGGAAGAATAAAAGAGAGGGGCAGACTCTCTTGCGATATTAGGGAATTGGTGTATTGGTTTATTCTGCCATTCAACAACAATAATAATAATGATAGGGAAGTGGGGAATGTGGGGAAAGGAAGAGTACCCCTGGATACAATCCAGTTTATAGCTCAAAGGCAGGTACTCGGAGGGGAAAGATTAAGGAAATAGAGATAAAGAGAAGTACAGGAGAAGAATAAAAGAGAGGGGCAGACCCTTCTTGCGATATTAAGGAATTGGTATTCTTATTGTATATTTCTTTTCAATACGGTGAAAAAAGGGAGAAAATTATAGCATTAAAGGCCAACCTGTTTTATGATATTGCTCAAGGCTAAATAATTTAAAAAAAAGGCCAAATTTAAAGTTTTTAGCCTGAAAAAGGCCAACCTAGCAACCCTGCCTCCAGACTACATAATTGATATAATTATTACCTCCGCTAAGGAGGATATAAAATGACCTGTGTTTATTCACTTATTTATCTATTTATCTGTTCCTGTATTTGTTAGGATTACATCAAAACTTCCTACAGGATTTTCACAAACTTTCAACAACGGATACATAGGGCACTGTCCTGCTTGATAGGGCAATATCACTGTCCCTTGCATCTGCCACTCTCCACCCAAGCTAGGACCAAGGGGGGCCAGGCAATGGGTGCAAATGACTCGGCAGATAGACCTAAAGGTTCCCCCCCCCCCCGTCCTTAGCTCACAAGGATTGAGAAGTTGCAGCGACCAAAGGAACTAACGAGTTTGAGCGGGACTTGAGCCCCAGACTGGCAATGGGTGCAAATGACTCTGCAAATAGACCTAAAGGGTCTCCCCCCCCCCCCCCGTCCTTAGCTCATAAGGATGGTGAGGTTGCAGCGACCAAAGGAACTAACAAGTTTGAGCGGGACTTGAGCCCCAGACTGGCAATCACCAGTCAGGGACATTACCAAATCGGCCACCACAAACCTTAATACAGTACTTGATGGTCCTTGTACCACACTACTCCGGATGGCGCATTATGCATTTCCTTTGTTTCAGTCTCGGCACCCTGCAGAAACTGTGACGTCATACACACTGGCTTGAAAGTTTAAAGTGTAACTCTTCGTTGCTTGTGCTCTCATACGTAGTACACAGAAACATGCATTGCTTGAAAAAAACATCTCTCTCTCTCTCTCTCTCTCTCTCTCTCTCTCTCTCTCTCTCTCTCTCTCTCTCTCTCTCTCTCTCGGCCCATAAACCTTGACACCTTCAGACCTCAAGTGACAAAATAAAAAAAAGTTAAAATATTATTTCCCCGTGATATTTCTTGGTCAAATGTAGCCAACAGACTTGGGCCAAAGCGCTTGACATTTAGATATGAGGGGAGTGGAAGGACTTTTGATCGCTCTCGGCTATTATTACACACACACACACACACATGCTGTGGTTTACGTGTGGGAGTTCATGCATGTAATTGTCCATCACTCTGTTTGCTGTACGTGTAGGTTGGGCATTAAAGGCTTTTGGCGAGAGCGAGCGAACATACACACACATACATTTATATACATATACAAAGATATGTCTGTATATATATATATATATATATATATATATATATATATATATATATATATATATATACGTGTGTGTGTGAGTGTGTGTGTATCCTTCCAGTGTTGATTCTCATACTCAGGGTATTAATGAGAAAGCAATTATTTTTTTTTAAAAATCACAATTCCATTAAAATTGCAAGCAGACGTTTACTTTAAATACCCTCGAATGGTATCAGGCTTGGTTGCTGTGTGACTAGTAACTTCTTACTCTTCGTTTTATATCTATATTTATATTTATGCCACATACTATGGGTTACCTAATAAATATATTTCCTTCTTTTCCAGTCACCCCAAAACACTGTTGCATCTCTTGCTGTTAAAGTTTTAAAAGGTTTAAAGGTTACTCATGAATGGTAGAGGCAAGGGACAGTGACATTTCCCTATTAAGCAGGACTGACCGTATTAATATGATCAGCGCCCATGCCCCACTTCACCCAAGCTAGGAACAAGGAGGGCCAGGCAATGGCTGATGATGACTCGGCAGGTAGACCTAAAGGCTCCCCCAAACCCCTCTTCCTTAGCACACAAGGATGGTGAGGTTTCAGCGACCGAAGGAGCTAAAGAGTTTGAGCGGGACTCGAACCCTAGCCTGGTGATCACCAGGCACGGACATTACCAACAGTCCATCACAACCACAATAATAATTATAGAAATAAAAATTTAGACATTGACCTTCCAAAATTTAATCATTTCCGGCTTTTTACATAGCAGTTAATCACAGTAAGTTTCATTACTCTACGATTAAAATTGTGGCCAGGAAGCTGATCACAAACAAACACACACACACAATTTACAACCACACAAACAGGGGTGAAAACATAACCTCCTTCCAACTTCGTTGGCGGAGGTAACTAGTGAACATGACAAACTGATTGAACTTGTAATACTACTGGAGGAATTGTGGCAAAGGGTACGCATGAATAACTTTGCATTTTAATCTGAAGGGAAACTATAATTCCGAAGACAAACTACTGTAAAATAGTGCCAATGTTTGTAGTGAACATATGAAATTTGAAATTTATGTCGAAACATTACTGCCGTTTTAGATTCTACTAAATTAGATTTACAGAGAGAGAGGTGCTCTGTTCAGAAGATGGTCTTTTTGGCTTGTTCTATAAGAGCTGAAAACATTCTGAATTATGGAACCTGACTTCAGGCAGAGAGAGAGGTGCTCTGTTCAGAAAATGGTCTTTTTGGCTTGTTCTATAAGAGCTGAAAACATTCTGAATTATGGAACCTGACTTCAGGCAGAGAGAGAGGTGCTCTGTTCAGAAGATGGTCTTTTTGGCTTGTTCTATAAGAGCTGGACACATTCTGAATTATGGAACCTGACTTCAGGCAGAGAGAGAGGTGCTCTGTTCAGAAGATGGTCTTTTTGGCTTGTTCTATAAGAGCTGGACACATTCTGAATTATGGAACCTGACTTCAGGCAGAGAGAGAGGTGCTCTGTTCAGAAGATGGTCTTTTTGGCTTGTTCTATAAGAGCTGAAAACATTCTGAATTATGGAACCTGACTTCAGGCAGAGAGAGAGGTGCTCTGTTCAGTAGATGGTCTTTTTTTGGCTTGTTCTATAAGAGCTGAACACATTCTGAATTATGGAACCTGACTTCAGAGAAATGACATGGATAAACATCTGTTGAAATAATTGCAACAATTTATCTCGATAATATAACATGACCCACATTCCTACTCAAACTTGCTTGTTTGCACTTCCTAATTAAAATTACAGATTCTCTTTGAGTTAGAAGAGGATATTACTTATCCAGAGGAGACAAAACTGACTGACTAACTTTTCTGCATACTATCTAACCAACAATTTTGATAAACAGACCAAGTTGCTCCAACAAACAAGAATCTTTATGATTTGAGTAAACTGTTGGAAATGAAACCAATTTTTTTTTCTAGAATTGTCACAATTAGATAAACTTACGCATAAAATGCCAAAAACCAAAAGAAAAAACCAACCCTTAAAAATCAGATTTGTCATTCTGATCACTTACTCTATTCAAGGATATCAAGATTTGTCACTATCTAACCTCGATTTGCATTCAATCTGAAAAAGGTATAATTCATCTTCTTATTGGAAGAGTATGCTTGTATATACTCTAGCTCAACATATGCCAAAACGGTACATAAATATTAAAACTATATCTCCTATATATTATACAATCCAAGCCAACAAAAATATCAAGTCTTCAGGGCCAATCTTCAAGAGAACAACACTTAAGGCAGGAGATAATTATAGAATTGGGACAACTAAGATTCAAATCAGTAGTCAAGTCCCCTATCTCACAAGAGAGAGAGAGAGAGAGAGAGAGAGAGAGAGAGAGAGAGAGAGAGAGAGAGATTATCAATTACATGGTAAAACCCGAACGTGAACGATTAGTGGGTTTCGAATGCCCATTGTAATGACATCCACAGTAACAAGATAACTTTGATTGCTTATCAGAAAAAAAAATGATGTCAAGTAAGGAGAGTAGGGTGTATGGGATGCACTAGCTCAGATAAGGAAGAATTATCTGAGATGTGGCTATATGTTATCATCTACCTATACTTAATATTTCTGTCCTGTCTGAACATTAACAAAGCCACTCAAACACCTGAAAACATAACAGACATCTCACACGTCTCGAATTGTCCACCTAACCGCGCCAGGACTCCTCGCTGCTGGGAGGAAGGACGTTGGTGACTCCTACAACACACCCAGGGCAGTCGATCAGGACTAAGGTCTACCCCAAAGACAAAACAAAGTCCTTCAAAAAGAAGGCAACCGTGCTTACCCCCAAAGAAATGGGAAAAAGCACGTTAATAGAAGAAGAAGAAGAAGAAGAAGTAAAAGCCTGTGAACCAGATTCCTGACAAAAAAAAAGGCCTTGATGCACCTTTTGTAGAAAAATTAAGAAAAATGTTCCCGCAGGAACACAACGTCCAAAAGATCAAGCCTGGGTGAATCTTTCGACTATCTTCAAATAACATGATAGTACTTATCTTTTTCATCTCTGAGGAGAAAAACGAACTTACAACTCATGACAAGGAGGAGACACCCCATTCCAAATCAAATACATACTTGGCTAAATAAGATCTACAGGAATCTATTGTTATCAAAGACTTTACAGTAAGAGCAGAGTCGTCTACCTCTTGTACCCTACAGGAACACAAGTTGTAAATTTAAGGAGCTGATACTAGCAAGTGCAAAGCCAACCCAGAAAACTTAAGCCAAAACAGATTTTGCAATATAGGAACAACAAAATCTTCATATGCCTCATCAAAAAGAGGAAAAATTTAAGTTTATATTTTCTTCACATTCGTCAAGGAATTGGCCATCTCCCAATTGCCTGGGAGGATGTTCACTTGTAGTTTACTACCCCTGAGGTTCTATCAACATGAAGAATCAAGGTATTCACAAATAACAGTTACAGAAATAATGATTTCTAGAGAGGAATTAAGATTAAATCCTTCATCGCAAAATTCCTGGCCGTTTAACTCCATTTCAAATAAAAATGGGTCATCTAAGAAAGCTTAAATTTTATATTCATAAAGAAGTAGTACAAGAGTTGATAAATTATATTTTCTTTCAGGAAAAATACAAAGGATAAATAAACAAAAATTCGACCTGAAATCTTGATCGACACAGAAGAGCAGTTCAGATCTGCGGTGACAAAAAAAAAATATTTTTTCTTTTTTCAAATTAAAGCCTACGAGATGCCAAAAAGCTATAACATAGTAAAATAAAATCCTCATAAAAGTATATTTAAATTACTGCATTCCATCTTCAGTATCAGTAGAAAATTTATATCGTTCTTAAATAAGTGTGGTAATAAATTATTAATATATTAATAAACTATAAATACTCAATAAAAGCCGGTGTAAGTAATGCAGGAGAAAAAAATATCTTACATCACTTTAACAAAAAACACCCTTTTATGAGTTGGTATCAGAAGTCAAGGACCTCGTAATTGACCAAGAGGACTTTTAAAATCTCGTTTTATCAAATTCAAGGAAAATTTCTATCACCCTCTGATAGCTAAATGGCCCTTGACAAACAACTACTTGACCTTGGGCAGCTACATGAGACAATTCTAGGAAAAATGACTACGGCCATCAAAGTTAAGTTCTAGATACTAGTTACTGCTGCTTCCTTGTCTAGAACAAATAGAATTACCCCCTGATACATCTTCAGATGTATCATACCACATCACTCATTTAAAAATCTAAAAGATGTTTTGCTGCCACATCACAGAAGAGACCGAGTAAAGCAATTCATCATGACATGCATTCATTATCTCCTGTTGTTTCGTCAAGAAGGAAGATGACCCCGAAAATGAAAAAGTCTGGCACTTACCTCACAACGAAGTCATTCTCTTCATCTGACTCTGGGGGAGGGCAGGAGGGTAGTGGGGGTGGCACATCCTCATCTTCCTCCTCTTTTATCTCTTCAGTTTCCTCTGGATATGACTGAGTGGTCTGTGGCTGTTCTTCAGACAGAACAGGCTCTAACACCTTAGTTTCCTCCTCGTGGGGTTCAGCAGATGGAGGCTGAATTGGCAAGGTTTCCTCAGGACTGGAGTCGTCTAGTATTTTAGGCTCCACTTCAGCAGATTCAGACTTTGTTTCCTCATCACTCTGAACCTCTTCCTCTTCCTGGGGTTCAGATATCGTAGGTTCAGCTTCTGATGTAGTAGGTACAGGTGGGACATCACTGTGATCCTTTTCCTCTGGCTCCAGACTTGAGTGAACCTCATCTTGCTCAGAGCTTTCTTCTTTAACAATAGGCTCAACAATCGAGGGCACCTCAACTTTAGTAACCTCACTTTTCAGTGTTGGTTCACTTTTCTGATGATCGACCTCATCTTTCCCAGAGGGTCCAGGAGCCGTAGCTAAAGTACGGGGCTTTGCAACTGGGGCAGAGGAAGAAGTAGCCTGTACAGACACAGGAACTTGTGAATTAGCCGAGGTCGTAGGCTGCTTTAGAACAGGATCCACCGTTGCCTTTTTCCTCGATCCAGAGAAGGACGAGGAAATCGGCCTTTGAGTGTTCGTCACAGAAGGTTTGTCCTTGCAACAAGCCAAACCCATGACGCCAGAGGTTCGACGGAAAAAGGGGGAAAGACAAGATTTACTAGAA
>NC_090740.1:4895724-4898224 GCF_036898095.1 Palaemon carinicauda
CAGAGAGAGAGAGAGAGAGAGAGAGAGAGAGAGAGAGAGAGAGAGAGAGAGAGAGAGAGAGAGAGAGAGAGAGAGAGAGTTGTCGTCCAGTGGCAGTTGCTATAAAGCAAAAAAGAAAGAACTATGGAAGACAGAATGTTGTACTGTGATAGCTACTATCCAGAGAGAGAGAGAGAGAGAGAGAGAGAGAGAGAGAGAGAGAGAGAGAGAGAGAGAGAGAGAGTTGTCGTCCAGTGGCAGTTGCTATAAAGCAAAAAAGAAAGAACTATGGAAGACAGAATGTTGTACTGTGATAGCTACTATCCAGAGAGAGAGAAAGAGAGAGAGAGAGAGAGAGAGAGAGAGAGTTGTCGTCCAGTGGCAGTTGCTATAAAGCAAAAAAGAAAGAACTATGGAAGACAGAATGTTGTACTGTGATAGCTACTATCCAGAGAGAGAGAGAGAGAGAGAGAGAGAGAGAGAGAGAGAGAGAGAGAGAGAGAGAGAGAGAGTTGTCGTCCAGTGGCAGTTGCTATAAAGCAAAAAAGAAAGAACTATGGAAGACAGAATGTTGTACTGTGATAGCTACTATCCAGAGAGAGAGAAGAGAGAGAGAGAGAGAGAGAGAGAGAGAGAGAGAGTTGTCGTCCAGTGGCAGTTGCTATAAAGCAAAAAAGAAAGAACTATGGAAGACAGAATGTTGTACTGTGATAGCTACTATCCAGAGAGAGAGAGAGAGAGAGAGAGAGAGAGAGAGTTGTCGTCCAGTGGCAGTTGCTATAAAGCAAAAAAGAAAGAACTATGGAAGACAGAATGTTGTACTGTGATAGCTACTATCCAGAGAGAGAGAAAGAGAGAGAGAGAGAGAGAGAGAGAGAGAGAGAGAGAGAGATCCAAGTTGTCAGGAAATTTATGCCATCCAGTGAGAAGAAACGGCGATACTAATTATATCAATTCAGACACGCTATGCTAAACGACGGTAAAACGAACCTTCACACCGAAAAAATCTGGGTACGATTAATTTTTAGCATTCTCCATCCACAAGATTTATTACCAGGTAATTAAGTTGTTCAATTCAGGTAAGCATGAAGTTGATGTGCAAGTGGTCTCTTGGTGCAGTGAAATCTCCGCCGAAAAGAACGTATCCCATGGGAACTTGGTGCCAAAACACTCCTTTAATTACGTCTTTCTTCTTCTTTAGTTAAAAGTATACTCTCTCTCTCTCTCTCTCTCTCTCTCTCTCTCTCTCTCTCTCTCTCTCTCTCACTCTCTCTCTCTCTCTCTCTCTCTCTCTCTCTCTCTTCAGAAGGATATAGATAGACTGGAAACAGTACAAGCTAGGGACACCAAACTAGTTCCAACAATAAGACAATTTGGATATAGACTGAAAATGGAACGTTTGAACTTGTTTGACCTACAAACTCGACGACTAAGGGGACAGTTAATAGAGGCATTCAAAATTCTTAAAAGGAATAGGAAATGTAGACTAAAATCTCTTCAGCTTAAAACAAATCATTCCAGAGGTAACGAATACAAACTGGAATTGATAAGATACATCACTCAATGTAGTGATTTCTTTACATACAAAACACCAAATACATGGAACAGACCTTCAGCAGATGTAGTGAACAGTAAGTAACACGGTGAACAAATTCAAAAATAAGTTAGACAAGATCATAAAAACTTTCTGAACGTTTAAACTAATTCACTCTACCCAAGAGCAAATCGAGTCTCTGCGAAGGGACTAAAAAGTCTTTGAGACATCCAAAATCCTTGTAACTTTCCTCCCGGTCTTCTTTCTCTCAGGTCCTCTTTGGATTCAGAAGACAGAAGTAAACAATTAGGCCATGAGTTTACCACGGAGATTCTTTCCTATACCTTGGTGTAACTCAAATTTTGATACAAGTCGGAGAACACCTAAATACAGTGCTGTGTGTAAGCACCAACGTCACTCACCTATGCTAATGAATAAATAAAGTCATACTCTAGGACATAACAACACGCTTTATGTCATGGAAACATATAGACTATAATAAGGACATAAATATACTGTAGAATGAAACAAAGAAACAGTAAAAATAATCAATACAGTTCCTTATCTTGCAAGAGGCAGGAGAACCTACAGAAGAAGCTGGAGATACTGGGGCAGGCGAGGTAGGAGATCTTGCAGAAGGTGCTAGATATAATGGGGCAAGCAAGTCTGGAAAACCTGCAGTAGGCACTGTAGATATGGGGACAGGTTAGCCAGGAAAGCCTGCAAAAAGTACTAATGATACTGGGGCAGGAGAGTCTAGACAACCTACAGACGGTGCTGGAGATACTGGTGCAGATGATTCTGTAGAATCTGCTAAAAATGTTTGAGATACGGGACTGTTGAGTCTAGAGAATCTGCAGAAAATGATGGAGATATTGGGACAGTCGAGTCGGGATAAGTTGCAGAAAGCGGTGGAGCTACTTGTACAGGCTAGTCTAGATAACCTACAGAAGGTACAGGAGATACTGGGACAGTTGAATCTGGAGA
>NC_090740.1:4903224-4905724 GCF_036898095.1 Palaemon carinicauda
ACTGACATTCTATGGTCACTTAAATGCTTCCTCACATAACCACAGGAATAAGAATGTCTCGTCATCTCTAAAGATGAGAAAAAGACTTTCCAAAGAAAAAATACTCCAAAAAAATCCAAGACAAAAAGAGAAGAAAACTTTTCAATTAAAAATACTTTCCAATAGAAAAAGACTATCTAAAAAAAAGTCTTTCCAAGAGTAAAAGACTATCTAAAAAAAGAGTTTCCAAGAGTAAAAGACTGAGAGAAAAAAACTTTCCAAGAGAAAAAGACTAAGAAAAAAATTCAAGTAAAAATACTTTCCAATAGAAAAAGATTATTTAAACTAAAATAAAAACTTTACGAGAGTAAGAGACTAAGAGAAAAAACTTTCCTAGAGAGAAAAAAAGACTTTTCCAAGAGAAAAAGGACTTTCCAATAACAAAAAAAAAAAAAAAAAAAACTTTCCAAGAGAGAAAAAAGACTTTTCCAAGAGAAAACCAGACTTTCCAATGAGCCAATGAGCCCTCGAAGCTCTTAATCCAAGGTAAAGTTGGGCTTCCTTCCCTCGAGGACAGTGAAAGACTTTAAGTGACTTTAAGTCTTTAATCTCTTCGGCTCACACACCACCAATTGACAAAATGGGGATAAATTGGGCCGCTCAACCTTTGACTTTTACAATTGAATTTTTCGGTGGTAATGTTGTTGGTATTTCAATCAGATCATCATCATTTTATTATTATTATTATTACTTGCTAAGCTACAACCCTAGTTGGAAAAGCAGGATGCTATAAGCCCGGGGGCCCCAACAGGGAAAGTAGCCCGGTGAGGAAAGGAAACAGGAAAAATAAGATATTCCAAGAAAAGCAACATCAAAACAAATATTTATATATAAACTATGAAAAATTTAACAAAACAAGTAGAAGAGAAACAAGACAGTACAGTGTGCCCGAGTGTACCCTCAAGCAAGAGAACTCTAACCTAAGACAGTGGAAGACCATGGTACAGAGGCTATGGCACTACCCAAAACTAGAGAAAATGGTTTGATTTTAGTGTCCTCCTAGAAGAGCTGCTTACCATAGCTAAAGAGTCTCTTCTACCCTTACCAAGAGGAAAGTAGCCACTGAACAATTACAGTGCAATAGTTAACCCCTTGGGTGAAGAAGAATTGTTTGGTAATCTCAGTATTGTCAGGTGTATGAGAACAGAGGAAAATCTGTAAAGAATAGGCCAGACTATTCGGTGTATGTGTAGGCAAAGGGAAAATGAACCGTAAACAGAGAGAAGGATCCAATGTAGCACTGTCTGGCCAGTTAAAGGACCCCATAACTCTCTAGCGGTAGTATCTCAACGGGTGGCTACAATAAATTGCTTGCGACAGGCAGTCTGTATAAACACTTTTCTTAAATCAATTTTAGGAATAAATTGGGCCACTCAACCTTTGACTTTTTCATTTAGTTTATGCATAACTGGTAGTAATATTGTTCGTATTTCAATCAGGTCATATCAGCCACTACAATTAATTGCTTGCACCCGGCAGTCTATGCAAACAGTTTTCTTAAATCTTGTTTTTTTTCACTCCTTTGTATTTCATATTAGTCAAGGATGACCTTCGATCAAAGGGATTAACCGGTGATGAAGTGTGGGACAGAGGTAGATGGAGAAAGCTGGCCAGAAACATCGACACCACATAGAAGTGGGAAAAGATGCAGACAAAGAAGAAATATTTTATATTGCTCAGCCTGAAAGCGAATAGCCCCGGTCTGGGGAAGCCTATAAGTCTATCAGATGAGTCATCAGCAGCCAAGGCCTGGTCCTACGTGGTCCAAGCACGATGGAGAGCGGGATTGGGCACTAATCATATGTTTGTATATATAGTTACTCCATATTTCATTGTCCTGCCCCTTGTCTCTGCCATCTATGGCGACCTTTATATCTTTAGTTGAAAATCATATTAGTTTTACTCATATTCATTTCCAGGCCTACTTTTCTGCTTTTCTATTCAAATCCTCTATCACCTTTTCCAATTCCTCGTCTCTGCCATCTATGGCGACCTTTAAACCCTTTAAATATGGCGAGAGCATCATTGCTGTTATCTGTTAGGTAAATCCTTTTAGTATTACAACTAATTACAAGACTCCAAGTACTATCTTTTAAAGTGAATTTCCTGTATCTTGAGGATTTTGTTTTTTTACCAGGTAGTACATTTATACAAATAATTTGGGTTACATATATTTCCGATTTCTTTTATATATATATATATATATATATATATATATATATATATATATATATATATATATATATATATATATATATATGTGTGTGTGTGTATATATATATATATATATATATATATATATATATATATATATATATATATATATATATATATATGTATATATTATTACATATATATAAACAAAATATGATTTTATTAGATTTTTGCTTACTACATCGATGATCAATTTATTCTCCGCGAAATAGGGTTCAAATTGTTGAACGATGAAGTGCAAGACGAA
>NC_090740.1:4910724-4913224 GCF_036898095.1 Palaemon carinicauda
ATATTCTTAATTCAAAGATTTCATTCGGAGTACAGTACAGATTATTTCTATTTGGGCTATTTCACAATGGATTAATTTCGCAGTATAACAATGTTCAGTAGAGAGGTAAGACACTACATAACCTTTACTAAATTATAACAGGCGCAAATTTATTATTATTATTATTATTATTATTATTATTATTATTATTATTATTATGTCCATGAAACTTCCAAGAATTACTTGACCAATAAGCACATGATGTAGAATTATTTTTCAAAATCATCGTGTGAATAATAATAATAATAATAATAATAATAATAATAATAAGGATAAACTCATGCCCACTATTCTATATTTCCTTATTTCCTTCCTGTTGGAGCCCTTGGGCTAATAATAATAATAATAATAATAATAATAATAATAATAATAATAATAATTTTGATAACACTAATAATTTTAATAATAATAATAATAATAATAATAATAATAAGGATAAACTCATGCCCACTATTCTATGTTTCCTTATTTCCTTCCTGTTGGAGCCCTTGGGCTAGTAACATCCTGCTATTCCAACTAGGGTTGTAGCTGCTATTACTACCCTACAGTTGGAGAAGCAGACTGCAATAGAAAAATCATCACAATACGAAAAACAAACGGAGAAAGAATTAAATAAAAAAGGAGGATAGGAAAGACTTAAGATGAATGTTAAAAGAATGAATACCAGGTAAGTATAAAGCATACTTATGTCAGCCTGCAGCTATACAGATATATACACGGTGGTTTATAATATACCCCTTTCTGAGTGAGGATGCCTTAACGTGGTGAATGTGTTTGTGTCTCGCCATGATCAGCAAAGCTGTACTATAGTCAATTCTTTTTAGTGAGGCAGATTTGCACCGACTCGCAGGGGTGCCCATTTAGCTCGGAATAGTTTCCTGCTCGCTGATTGGTTACAGAAGATAATTCTAACCAATCAGATAGCAGGAAACTTTCCCGAGCTAAAAGGGCACCCCTGTGAGTCGGTGCAAATGCGCCTCATTAAAAAAAAAATCGAGTATAGTCAGGTACACCTATACTAGGTTGGCCTGCTGTGAGCGATCAGACAAATGTCTCCCACCATCACCAATCCGTAGTGGCCAGTGTGCTGATGAAAAAAAGGCCAAACCCACACATGAATAAGATGTCTGAGGCCTTTGTCTTGCAGTGGACTAGACACGGCTGCACTTGTTGTTGAATAGTCTACAGATATTTTGCATATAAATATGACGTGATTATATCCATGGATATACTACATATGCACAAAACAAGAGTCCACGCGTGTTTAAGATATCCATCCATCCATATACCAAGGCACTTCCCCCAATTTTGGGGGGTAGCCGACATCAACAAAGAAACAAAACAAAAAGGGGACTACTCTCTACGTTCCTCCAGCCTAACCAGGGACTCAGCCGAGTTCAGCTGGTACTGCTAGGGTGCCACAGCCCAACCTCCCACAATTCCACCACAGATGAAGCTTCATAATGCTGAATCCCCTACTGCTGCTACCTCCGCGGTCAGCTAAGGCACCGGAGGAAGCAGCAGGGCCTACCGGAACTGCGTCACAGTCGCTCGCCATTCATTCCTATTTCTAGCACGCTCTCTTGCCTCTCTCACATCTATCCTCCTATCACCCAGAGATTTCTTCACACCATCCATCCAACCAAACCTTTAAGATATACTAACCTAAATTAAAGATGTTAATGTGGTAAAAGGCTCTAACGAATGGGTTATAAATAAATTGTTTTTATTATTATTGTCAAATCACTATTGCTATTACCCCATACGTGAGAAACAAAATGAGGTCATTAATGCTTCTACAATACCATACACATAATGGAAAATGGGATATTGAAGAAAAATAATCGTAGCTTACAACAGATATTGTGTATTTATATTTATCCATTTACTTTACTACATATATTAGTTATGATTAACCAAATTCTATTACAAATATCTCCTCTTAATACTATTATTTCTTATTTGTCTTAAGTATATAACCATTTCTACTTGTGGTCGCTGTTTCCAATCAGATGTTTCACACATATCCTCCCAGAGTTGAAAACATCCTTTGTAAATAGACCAGATTAAATGCTTTATGGTATCCTATATGAAACGTCCTTTTCACAACCTATTGGATAGGAGTTCGAGTCACACTCAAGCTCTATAGCTTCTAGTAGTGTCTGTAACCTCACCAGTATTTACGGAAGCCTACAGGTCTACCTGCCGAGTCTTCAGCAGCCATTGCCTGGCCCTACCTGGTCCAAGCTTGATGGAGAAGGGCTTGGGCACTCATTAATATATGTATGGTCAGCCTCTAGCGCATTGTTCTGTCTTTAGCCTCTGCCATTCATGAGAGAACTTTGAATGCCTTAAAAAGGAATAGTTTGAAACCCTCTCTATATACGATAAGAGTTAAAAAACGCCACTACAAAAACAATTAATGAGAAAATATCTCTTCTGTTGTTCTTAGTCCTATCTC
>NC_090740.1:4918224-4928224 GCF_036898095.1 Palaemon carinicauda
TAGTAATAATAATAATAATAATTTATATCAAAGTGTAATTCCATCACTATCCAATGCATTCCTTAAGAAGGGTCGCAAAGTGATTCGAAAAACGTGTCGACACTAAACAATAAATGGGGAAAAGTAAATTTATTTCTGCTGTTATCCTGAAAACTATCTGCAGGATACTCTGCCGGAGACACACTATCTATAATTTTTGGACGCCGCTAAGACATTGTCTATTCATATATATATATATATATATATATATATATATATATATATATATATATATATGTATATATATACATACATTTATATATATATATATATATATATATATATATATATATATATATATACACGCACACACATATATATATACATATATATATATATATATATATATATATATATATATATATATATATATATATATATATATATATTTATATATACACACACACACATATATATATATATATATATATATATATATATATATATATATATATTTATATATACACACACACACACATATATATATATATATATATATATATATATATATATATATATATATATATTTATATATACACACACACACACATATATATATATATATATATATATATATATATATATATATATATATATATATATATACATAAAAAATGACAACAATCTTACACTCCTCAAGAATACGTGTAAACAGTCACAACCAAACAAGAAAAAGAGAAAGAGAGACATTGAGAGAGAGTATGTGAGAGATGAAACCTTGAAAGACCTTGCCCATGAAAAAGCCTCTCTCTTTTTCTCTCTTTCTCTCTCTCTTGGCAGTCACTGCAGGTCCTGGCTCCTCCTCCTTCTCCTCCTCCTCCTGCTGTCCTTGTCGACTCTGAGATTCCTTGGCAATGGCCTCCCTCACCTTATCCACATTTCATAACGACTCATCCTCTTTGGCAGGAGATGAGGGAGACAAGACACGTTCATAATCACATTCAAAGTCAACTAATGAGAACAATGTCTGTATGTATGTGTGTATATAGGCTATATATATATATATATATATATATATATATATATATATATATATATATATATATATATATATATAACAACAACAAATGCATCCGTTCCTAGTCCACTGCAGGACAAAGGCCTCAGACATATATAATCATGTCTGGGGTTTGGCTAGTTATCACACACACACACATATACTGTATATATATATATATATATATATATATATATATATATATATATATATATATATATATATACATATATATATATATATATATATATATATATATATATATATATATATATATGTGTGTGTGTGTGTGATTACTAGCCAAACCCCAGACATGATTAGATATGTCTGAGGCTTTTGTCCTGCAGTAAGCTAGAAACGGATGTATTTGTTGTTGTTTCTTGTATCGTATACAGTATATATATATATATATATATATATATATATATATATATATATATATATATATATATATATATATATATATATATATATATATATAAACAAATGAAGCCGTTTCTAGTCCACTCTAGAACAAGGACCTCAGACATGTCCTTATTCACGTCTGGGGTTTGGCCAGTTTTCATCACCACGCTGGCCACTGCGAATTGGCGATGACGGGAGATTTTCGTCTGATCCTTCACGGCAAACCAACCTAGTATTTGTGGCCCTGACTAATACAGCTTTGCTGATCATGGCGATACGTAAACATTTTCACCACGTTAAGGTATCCACATTCAAAATTTGAGTTTTTACTCGAGCAGTGTTATAATCAAAAGAATATGTTATCATTAACCTGTCAGCTGATAGATTTAAAGAAGGATCAATCAAATATAATATTAAGCTACATTTATCGAGTGATCTCGTATCATCTATCATGTCAGTAACTGTCACATTAGCGGAGTTCAATGGCTGTTTTTCTCTATTCAATAACTACTAGAAAATTCCATATCCTGAGTCATCTTTTGAATAGCAAAAAAAAAAAATAAATAAATAAATAAATAAATAAATAAATAAATAAATAAATAAATGAAAAAAAATAGTAAAATAATTATATTCAGTTGAGAAATGCCCACAGCAGAACACGTTAAAGGTTTAAAGCCACTCATGAATGGCAGAGGCAATGGACAGTGACAATACCCTAGCTAGTAGAACAAGACCCTAGAATTTGCCCATATAAATGTATGATCAGGGCCCATACCCCTGTCCACCCAAGCTAAGACCAGGGAGGGCCAGGTTGCAGGCACTGAAAGATAATATCGAGCTTGGGCGGGACTCGAACCCCAGTCTGGCAGAAAGGAGTATAAGAAACGCCAAATAAAAGCAGCTTTTGAAAAATATCTATAAAGAAAGAATGAATAAAATGTTCACCAAAAAGTATATAAATTATTGTTTTTGAGTGACTAAAAAGTAAAATCAAGATGTGTGATGTTGTAAAATGTTAAATTAGATGGATTTGTTTATAGAAAAATGCAATTAAATGTGATTATACTGTAAATATTGTGATTGTAAAGAATATGTAATTTAACTTTTTAATAAAAAGAAAAAAAAAGAAAAGCAGCGAGTCAGCAACAGGAACACTCATGAAGGATTGCACCTTGCAACACGGCCTTGCAATCATAGCAGCATTGCGCTCTGTGATATGGTACTATTGATCTAAAAAAACAAGTAATGAACTTATTGCTAATTGTAGATAATAAAAATGATGTACAAACAGATGATGTATATCATTATCTTTTTAATATAAAACCTTAATAAAAAAAATAGTTTACTAAACAAGAAGTTATCGTTTTTCACTTTATGATTGAAGGGAAACATTTAATAAAAATGATTTTTAGAAAATTAATTTCAAAAACCTTTTCCATTACTTTATAGAGAGTAATTTTGATAAATTTTCAAATCTATCACTACAATATATTGAAAATCTAAATTAACGGTACTTAGCATCTCAGAAAAGCCAATTCAGAGAAAATGACAGAAAAATGCAATCATATTTTTTCCACAAAATCTTGTAGTTATAGATTTAATAATTTATCAGAATTACTCTCCAAAAAGTAATGGAAAAAGTTTTTGAAATTAATTTTCTAAAAATCAATTTTGTTGAAATGTTTCCCTTCAATTATAAAGTGAAAAACGATAACTTCTAGTTTAGTGAACTATTTTATTTTTTATTAAGGTTTTACATTAAAAAGATAATGATATACATCATCTGTGTGTACATCATTTATATTATCTACAATTAGAAATAAGTTCATTACATGGTTTTTTTTTAGATCAATAGTACTATATCACAGAGCGCATTTTTCCTTGTTCCCTTTCATCACTAGGCTATTTTCCCTGTTGGAGCCCCTGGGCTTATAGCATCCTGCTTGACCAACTAGGGTTGTAGTTTAGCAAGTAATAATAATAATAATAATAAGTTACCTTGTTCCCTTTCCTCACTAGGCTATTTTCCCTGTTGGAGACCCTGAGCTTATAGCATCCTGCTTTTCCAACTGGGGTTGTAGTTTAGCAAGTAATAATAATAATAATAATAATAATAATAATAATTTACCTTCAGTGCACAATGCACAAAAGCCGCTAGACCAAGCCTCCACCTAGACCTAATCTTCAGTGCTAAATGTACATAATCCACTCAAAAGAACTATAATAAAAATCCCAATTTCTGTAAATCCAAAGTAGACGAGTTCAAGATCCTAAATTCTGTAGAAAATCTACTTCAATCCGAGATTAAAACTTTAAAAGAGCTTTTGGCCAATGTTTGTGTTTCTTACAGTTTCACAAGATGTGGATGTATACTGTTTCATTTCCTCAATTGGTTTTACTACTTTTGACACATTTTCTATCCGTTACACAATTATCACTTTCGTTTTGGTATGTTTTAAAATGTTTTTCAATAATCTAAGTATTTAATATTAAGTCAACTTAAAATGGAAGAAAATCTAATCTTTATATTTGTGTTAATTTTACTGGTAATTGAAAATTATGAGTTTAAGGAGTTATACTAAGTTATAGGGATTATTATTATTATTATTATTATTATTATTATTATCATAAAATCAACCTACAACCCTAGCTGGAAAAGTAGGAAGCTGTATTATTATTATTATTATTGTTATTATTATTATTATTAGCTAACCTACAACTCTAGCTGGAAAAGAAGGATGCTGTATGCCCAAGGACTCCTACAAGAAAAAAAATAGCCCAGTAAGGAAAGGAGATAAGGAAACAGATAGAACAGTGTTCGTGAAGAGAGAGAGAGAGAGAGAGAGAACCTCCCATTGGTCTAAGGATGGAGGCGTGGAATCACAGCCACGCCATCTAACTCTATTACCTTCGGTTAATCGCGGTTTTAACCGACTTCATACCTGTGGATTAATCTCGTGTCGCAACAGGGGGATTAATAGATTAAAAGAAACAGATTGCACAATTCCTTTAGCCCCAAGAACGAGAAAGCACGAGTGTTATGCCAAGACAAACTACTGTAGTTACTTTACTTGAATAGCTGTTTTTTCTGGTCCTCCACAGCCATTTTATGCTGTTCGTTCGAAAGCATTCAATATTTCACACTGCATATTAATCGTTTATTGTCAAATCCACATTATCGAAGCACTTAGAGAACAAGAAAGTCTTCAGTTTCCTCTTGAAAGGCTTAATATCTTCAGTCTTTTCGGATGTCTCGTGGGAGCTTATATATATATATATATATATATATATATATATATATATATATATATATATATATATATATATATATATATATATATATAGATAGATAGATAGATAGATAGATAGATAGATAGATATAGATATATATATAGATATATATATATATATATATATATATATATATATATATATATATACATATATATATATATATATATATATATATATATATATATATATATATATATATATATATATATATATATATATATGTATTGTATAGTCTTGGGGTAGCATATATCAAGGCTCTAGACGTCTAGAGCCTCGTTTTCACTAGCTTCAAAGTAGTTAATACACAATGCCGTGTTATCCTTTATCAAAAAAATCACAAATTACAGTTTTATCGTATGTTCCTATAATAAAACCACATAGTATCACAACAACTTAAATCTATAATTCCATACATAATAAAAATTTAACATCCGAGCTCAATAAAAAATCTTAAAAAAAAAAAAAAGTCGCATAAAGTAATGATTATCGTCATCATGTTCGAACCTCGGTCTGGCCCAGAGTTGTCTAGCCAACATAAGGCTTCACATCCAACCGGGCTCATAGTTTGTGTGGTAGGGAGTGAATATGTCTCCCTACTGAAACCCTTTTCTATTTTCTCCCCAAGCTTTTATTATATTCAAGGCATAAGTCATATGTATACAGTGACGATATAACAGTAAATGAGCAATACGTGATATGAAATGTTGAATAATCTGAACTAGATAAAATGACAGTGGGGGGTCCTATAGGGAGTAAAGTTCCCCTGCTTTATGGGACCGGAAAAATGCCGTCAAAGTAAAAAAGTTAGTGTATTATTGTATTCGTTTTGTAGCCAGTGTTATCATTAACAACCTCCAAACTCTAATACAATGCAAAGAAATATATATATATATATATATATATATATATATATATATATATATATATATATACATACAGTATATATATATATATATATATATATATATATATATATATATATATATATATATATATATATATATATATATATATATATCACCGCACTGAATGACGATGTTGGTAGGCTTCCTGAATGATAATTATTCGATAATTCCTTTTTTACGCAAATCGAAAAATATACATTTTAACACTTTTCAAGAGAGAATTAAACACTAAGAGACTGCCTTCAACTAGCCAATATGGTTAAAATAAGGAGGGCGAGAATAGGCCTAGCTCACGGATCGATCAAGATACGACAGAGAGAAATGCCAAAGTAGGCCTAGATGTACTCACCGCTGTATCTAACCTTTCCCCTTCTTTTTGTAATACCAGATTTGTATGGTGACACATACCTGAAAATAAGAAAGAAAAAAGTTATATAATAGAAAAATTACGAAATACATAAATAGTCAATATTGTGTCTTTAGTCCACTATGACTAAAGAACCTTAATTGACTCTAAATGGCCTAATAAATGTTTTAATATACTAATCAATAATATAGTTGTTTTTATGGTATTCATTATCTTTTACCTCTATCAATGGAGATAAAGATTTAAATTATAAATTCTTATTATTATTATTATTATTATTTAAACAACTTTTCAACTTACAAGCACACACTTCCTTGTTTAGCAAACCAAATGAATCTGATCTTTAAAATCATCTTTATATAGAAAGGAAGTATAAAACTGTAAATAAATGGGATAGACGAAGCAAGATGGCGATTAGAAGTCGTGTAATTAGAGAGAGAGAGAGAGAGAGAGAGAGAGAGAGAGAGAGAGAGAGAGAGAGAGAGAGAGATTGACGAGGGTTTTTACCAAATATGGCCGACTGGTTCTGCGTTAAATCTGATGGCCAACGTCTGTTTTCTTATTTTCTCATTTAAACTACGTCTCTTTTAACGCCCAATAACAGTCAACTTACTACAAAATACGTAATGCACTCTATTATAATAAGAGAGATCTTAGAACAGATGACTTTGGACTCAAGTCCAGCAAGAGTACTATAAAAATGTACACTCTAAAATCATCACATTTCAGAAGCGCTCTTGATTAGTACCATCAACACACAAAGACGACACCATTCATTCATTATTCATCTTTTTGTATATTGCATCGTCTATTCATGCATTCAACAGCAAGTCTTTGTCTACCTTCATCGCAATACATATACCCTCACAGACCAGCCAACATTCCTATAAATCTAGCCACCAGCCCCCAGGCCCGTCTCGGGCTTACACCCAGAGATCGTCAGATAGGTCATACATTATTCACCGTCAGACGAGGTTAAAGCAGAAGAGATGCCTTTAACGGTCATAGGAAGTTGATGCTGTGCTTTCTCAATTGTTGTTGGTCAGACTGTTCGTTATTGTATCTGCCACGCTTAAGTTTTCATCATGACCCGTTGAGATATTACCGCGAGAGTTATTGGGTCCTTTGACTGGCCAGATAAAACTACACTAGATCCCTCTCCCTGATTACGGCTCATTTTTTCTTTGCCTACAGATATACCGAATATTCTAGCCTATCCTTTCCACATTCTCCTCTGCCCTCATGCACCTGCTAATACTGAGATTACCAAACTATTCTTCTTCACTCAAAGGGTTAACTACGGCACAATAATTATTCAGTGGACACTTTCCTCTTGGAAAGGGTAGAAGAGACTCTTTTAGCTATGGTAAACAGCTCTTCTGAGAAAAGAACACTCCAAAATCAAACCATTCTTCTCTAGTCTTGGGTAGTGCCATAGCCTCTGTACCATGGTCTTCCACTGTCTAGGGTTAGAGTTCTCTTGCTTGAGGGTACACTCGGGCACTATTTTATCTAGATTCTCTTCGTCTTTATTTTTTTTAAGTTCCTATAGTTTACATATGAAAGATCTAATTTAATATTGTTACTATTCTTGAAATATCTTGCTGTGATTGTTCATTGCTTTTGTTAAAGCTTCATTATAGTTTATTTATTTCCTTGTTTCCTTTCCTCACTGGGGTAATTTTCCCCGTTGGAGCCATTGGGCTTATTACTATTACTATTATTATTATTATTATTATTATTAAAAGCTAAGCTACAACCCTAGATGGAGAAGAAGGGTGCTATAAACCCAAGGGCTCAAACAGGGAAAAAATAGCCCAGTGAGTAAAGGAAACAGGAGAATATATAACTTTTATATCCAAGAAATTGTGACTAGTACTATGGTGTTTTCTTAAAGTTATTATTATTATTATTATTATTATTATATGCCCTCACATAAAACATCTACATAAAATAATACCCATAATAAGAAATAAGAAAAGGAGTAAATGAAGAAATATAGTCAAAGACCAAGAACTGCCATTTTATTGATGACTGGCTACCAAGATATAGTGTTACTTTTTGTAAAAGAAATAGGATTAACAATGGCTGTATATTAAATGTAAGTATACAAGCAAATTTCTAAGTATAGTAGTAAAAGAATTTCTAAACTATATATTTATATTTTGATATATATATTATTTTGTTTTATATTACTTTTGTAGAATAATGTCATATCTCTATTTTCTTTGTTGGAGCCCCTGGCCTTATAGCATCCTGCTTTTCCAACTAGGGTTGTAGCTTAGAATAACTGTTTAAATAATATAAAATAATCAAAATTGTATTTTTTATAATAAAAATTATTATAAAAGAATTTATTTTCCTTGTTGGAGCCCCTGGCCTTAGAGCATCCTGCTTTTCCAACTAGGGTTGTAGCTTAGAATAACTGTCTAAGTAATACAAATTACTCAAATAAAATTGTATTTTTATAATAAAGATAAAAAAGAATCTATAATAAACCACACTATGGCTTCCTGACGTAACACTAATATGCCTTAACCTGGTCTACACTTTAGAGGGATCACTGCTCTTATGGCTTCCCCGAAGCTCCAAACTCACTTAGACCTAGGCATCAACAAACCCCTAATTTCTGCCTTTTTCGTCTCAAATCTCTCTCTCTCTCTCTCTCTCTCTCTCTCTCTCTCTCTCTCTCTCTCACACACACACACACACACACAATAGAGGTCGTAGGACTGAACTAACGGTCAACACTCACTTGTGAATTAGGCAATTGCTTACCTTACACGCAACCCAAAGGTTTTACTAATCTACTGGTTTTAGGGAATGTTTAATGCTTGTCTTGTATGTTCACTTGTAAGCCACACACACACCTCTTAATGCTCTACCTCGGATCAATGACCTATTCATTCCATAAGAAATTCTAAATTTTATCATTATACTAATTCACAAAAAGGGAGACACAAAAAATACCCCACAATTAGTTTACTTTTAGTAATATATAAAATATTTACAAAGAAATCTATTAAGCCGAATAGGACGTCAGCTAGACTTAAATCAACCAAGAACGAAGGCAGGCTTTAGAAGTGGGTATCCAACAATTGACCATATCCAAGTAATTAACCAGCTAATGGGAAAGTTAATAGAGTATGAAAAAACACTAAGTATGGCATTTATAGACTATGAGAAAGATTTTGGATCTGTCAAAACTTCAGCAGTAATGAAAGCCCTTCAGAGACAAAGAATAGATGAATTATGTTAGAGCACTTGAAGATATCTATATGTAGAGTACAGAAATCCTTAACTACATAAAGGTAGTGAGAAAATTCCGATTTAGAAAGGAGTTAAGACAGGGAGACCGCATCTCTCCTAGATTATTCAGAGCATGCCTAGAACATAGGCTTGTCACAACTCACGGAGCTATGGAAAGAACAATGATGGGAATAACACTAAGAGACAGAAAAAGAGCAACATACATGGGTAGGACATATAATGAGAATGACAGATAATAAATAGACATTAAGATTAACAGAATGGGTCCCTAGAGATTGCAAAAGAAGCAGGGGAGAAGAGAAGACGATGGATTGATAAACTAAGAATGTTTGCGGGCGTTGACTGACATAGAAAGACCATAAACAGACCTGAGTGGAAGGACATGGCTGAGGCTTTTGTTTTGCAGTGGACTAGTAATGGCTGATATATATATATATATATATATATATATATATATATATATATATATATATATATATATATATATATATATATATATATATATAAATAAATATATATATATATATATATATATATATATAGAGAGAGAGAGAGAGAGAGAGAGAGAGAGAGAGAGAGAGAGAGAGAGAGAGAGAGAGAGAGAGAGAGAGAAAATTCTCTTGCTTCAGGGTACACTCAGGCACACTTCTGTCTTATATCTTATTTCTCTTCCTCTTGTTTTGTTAAAAGTTTTTATAGTTTAGAAAGTGATATTTATTTTAA
>NC_090740.1:4933224-4978224 GCF_036898095.1 Palaemon carinicauda
TTCTGTCCTTTTTTTCCCCTTACTGACTGAATATTGTCTCTACGTGAATGTGTTCTTGAAAAATAAGTTTATGTTTTAGCTATATTAAAATATATTATACTTTATGGTTCAAGGAGAAATTGTTTTATCTTTATTGAAATTCGCTTCGATAAAACCAGGTAATTTTAGCATGAGCATAGTGCTTTCACCTTGTGCAGTGAAGGGCGTGCCTGTTCATTCTAAGTACTTATATCATAGGATATATAGTAGAGTATATATATATATATATATATATATATGCTCATGTACGCCACCCGTCAAAAAATGACAGCTAAATATTTAGATATGCAAATACGCACAAGCACTCTCCTCTCACCAGGGTATGACTACTCCCTCTACCTCTGCCCGAGAACCAGAGAGTTGAGGCTTACCGTATATATATATATATATATATGTGTGTGTGTGTGTGTGTGTGTGTATGTGTGTATGTAGTATGACTTAACAGTAGGTACTTAATAAAAAAAAACTCATTGCACTCCTATTCATCTCAGCAACGAATTTGACAAGACTTTTGAATCTTTATCTTACTAGGAAATATACTTTTTTTTTAATCTTTTTATTAAAAAGTTAAATTACATCTTTTTCAATCACAATATTTACAGTATAATCACATTTAATTGCATTTTTCTATAAACAAATCCATCTAATTTAACAATTTACAACATCACACATCTTGATTTTAATTTTTAGTCACTCAAAAACAATAATTTATATACTTTTTGGTGAACATTTTATTCATTCTTTCTTTATAATTGAATGTTGCAGTGGAAATATAGAGCCGGGGCTTACAACTGCAGTACTACTGCAACACAGACTAGACTTCCATTAAAGTGACTAGAGTAGTTATTTCTATACACCCAAGGAAGCATAAGAAAAGAGTTATTTACTTGATTGCAATCTTGTATTCCCACCCCACAGAGAAGGGATAATTCTTGAATAAGCCCACGATGCTTTTGTTTTCATTAGACCTATAGTAACCCACAAATAGTCAGTGGGACTATGCACAATCAGGAAAATCTAGCTCCAGCATTGCTTAACTGCATAGTTTGAGAGAGAGAGAGAGAGAGAGAGAGAGAGAGAGAGAGAGAGCCCCACCCCCGGAGAAGGGCTAACTCTTGAATAAGACCACAATGCTTCTGTTTTCATTAGACATATAGTAACACAAATAGTCGGTGGGACTATGCTCAATCAGGAAAATCTAGCTCTAGCATTGCTTAACTGCATAGTTTGGTGAGAGAGAGAGAGAGAGAGAGAGAGAGAGAGAGAGAGAGAAAATTAACGAGTATTTTTGGGTATCAGCGCTTGGTACATGACACTAGCCAAAGTTGGCAATGGTCGCCCCTAATTGGCCAGCGGTGCCACACAGACGCACGCACACACACATCCACACACACACAACTGCCACACAATGCCAGACTCTGCAACTTCATTAAAGTAAAAGCTTAATCTTTCATGATGGAAGGAACTACTGTTGGAGCTTTTAATAGTTCTTTTCATCAAAGGATTGAACAGTACCCTTTATTTCATCTTACATTAGATGTTGGGATTTTAGTAGTAGTAGTAGTAGTAGTAATAGTAGCAGTAGTAGTAGTAGTATGTTCAACATTACTAATGGCAGTGATCAAGAACAAAATATATTCTGAAGTAAATTTGCCAATATTAAATTTTCTTTCTGACAGGTGTACCCCAACACACAAGCTGGTTCATTCAGATCTTGGACGTATTTTTGTACGTCTAAACATTATTATTATTATTATTATTATTATTATTATTATTATTAGCTAAGCTACAACCCTAGTTGGAAAAGCAGGATGCAATAAACCTAAGGGTTCCAACATGGAAAAATAGCGCATTGAAGAAAGAAAATAAGGTAACAAATAGAAAAGTGTGCCTGAGTGTACTCTCAGGCAAGAGAACTCTAACCCAAGACAGTGGAAGACCATGGTACAGAGGCTATGGCTCTACCCAAGAATAGAGAACAATGGTTTGATTTTGGAGTGTCCTTCTCCTAGAAGAGCTACTTACCATAGCAAAAGAGTCTCTCCTACCCTTACCAAGAGGAATGTGGCCACTGAACAATTACAGTGCAGTAGTTAACCCCCGGAGAGAAGAAATGTTTGGTAATCTCAGTGTTGTCAGGTGAATGAAGACAGAGGACAATATGTAAAGAATAGGCCAGACTATTCGGTGTATGCGTAGGCAAAGGGAAAATGAACCGTAATCAGAGATAAGGATCCAACGTAGTACTGTCTGGCCAGTCCAAGACACCAAAACTATGTATGTATATATATATATATATATATATATATATATATATATATATATATATATATATATATATTTATATATATATACACACATATATATATATATATTCATATATATCTATCTATCTATCTATCTATATATATATATATATATATATATATATATATATATATATATATATATATATATATATATATATATATATATATATATATATATATATATATGAATGCACAGCCACCCCCAAGCCAACCCCAACACAAAACAGAACGTGAAATTTTTCCCTTTGCATCAAAACGATACATCCCCCCCCAAAAAAAAAAAAATCCTCAATAAATCTCTAGTACTAGCGCACGAGCGAAGCCATAAGCAGAGGCCCTTGGCACACACCACACGAAAGGAGCCATCTGTAGTCACAGAAAAATATCCTGGCAGCCTCCGACAGCACCTGCTACTAATACAACCCTCGCCCCAGCACGGTTTAATTGCATGGCAAAAAGGCTTCTCAACATTAGTATCAACTTTATTGCTTAGACGCAATGCAACTTGCAGATGGTTTAACATTCTTTATACGAGAAATAAGAGCACAGGAACATTGCGATGTTCTTGTGAGCGCGTATGCACGTTTTGTGTGTGTATACATACACACACACACACACACATATATATATATATATATATATATATATATATATATATATATATATATATATATATATATATATATATATATATAGGTGTGTGTGTGCATTAATATAAACTACATATACAAATATATATGTATGTATATATATCCATATATATATGCAAAAAATTATATGTATTCAATCATGTAAATTTTATAATTATACATGTACTTATATATACAGTATGTGCATACATATCAGAAATATGCATGTATGTATGTATATATATATATATATATATCACACACACACACACACACACACACACATATATATATATATATATATATATATATATATATATATATTGATACAAATTATATTCATTCATACATATAAATTTTATATTTTATATATACGTATATATACAGTATGTGTATACATATCACAAATATGTATATATACATAAATATCACATATATATATATATATATATATATATATATATATATATCAGTTATCATTACAACAGAATATGGAAAATCTGAATGCTACAAGCCCAAAGACTCCAACAGGGAAAGCAGTTTAGTGTGAAAAGGAAACTGAGAAGTAAAAAAATAAACTATACGTAAGAAGTAATAAACCAGAAAATATTGTAAAGATTATTAATGATATTAGAATATATAACTCGTATATAAACAATGAAACGAGACTTATGTAAACCACTTCAACGGATAAGTAATTGCAAACAATTTGAACTTCTGAAGTTCCACCGATTCAACAGCAAGAGTAGCAAGATCATTCCACAATCTGGTCACAGATGGACTAAAACTTTTCTAATACTGTATATTAAGTCTCATGATGGAGAAGAAAAGACTTAGAATTAACTTGCATACCTACTACTATGTATAGGATGGTGTAGTCTGGGGAGTTCTGAATGCAACAGTGATGGTAGAATCATGAAAAATCTTATACAACATACACAAAGAACTATTGGTAACAGAACGATTGTGCCAGAGATTAATATCTAGATCTGGGATAAAACCTTTTATGCACCAAAAGCCTTCGTCTAACAAATTAAGAGATGCAAAAAACCACATGTCTACATTGAGGGAATGGATTTGATGAAAAGAGAGTAGCATCATCTGCATATACAACAATCTTGGTGTTCCATGCCAACCACATATGAGTGTATAGTACATACATATACCAAGGCACTTCCCCCAATTTTGGGGGGTAGCCGACATTAACAAATGAAACAAAAACAAAAAAGGGGACCTCTACTCTCTACGTTCCTCCCAGTCTAACAAGGGACTCGGCCGAGTTCAGCTGGTACTGCTAGGGTGCCACAGCCCACCTTCCCACATTATCCACCACAGATGAAGCTTCATAATGCTGAATCCCCTACTGCTGCTACCTCCGCGGTCATCTAAGGCATCGGAGGAAGCAGCAGGGCCTACCGGAACTGAGTATATAGCAGGAAAAGTAATAGGCCAAAATCAGTAACCTGAGGTACTCCTTATATAACACTTCTATAGTCACTACGGTGACCATCAATAACTACCCTTAGCACTCTATTACTCATCATCATCATTATCATCATCTCCTACACCTATTGACGCAAAGGGCCTCGGTTAGATTTCGCCAGTCGTCTCTATCTTGAGGTTTTAATTCAATATTATTATTATTATTATCAAATGCTAAGCTACAACCCTACTTGGAAAAGCAGGATGCTATAAGCCCAGGAGCACCAACAGCGAAAATAGCCCAGTGAGGAAAGGAAACAAAAAATATATATATATATATTTCAAGATCAGTAAAATCATTAAAATAAATATTTCCTATATAAATTATAAATGCTTTAACAAAACAAGAGGAAGAGAAATTAGATAGAATGGTGTGCCCGAGTGAACCCTCAAGCAATAGAACTCTAACCCAAGACAGTGGAAGACCATGGTACATAGGCTATGGCACTACACAAGACTAGAAAACAATGTTTTGATTTTGGAGTGTCCTTCTCCTAGAAGAGCTGCTTACCATAGCTAAAGTATCTCTTCTACACTTGCCAAGAGGAAAGTTCCCACTGTACAATTATAGTGCAGTAGTTAACCCCTTGGGTGAAGAAGAATTGTTTGGTAATCTTAGTGCTGTCAGGTGTATGAGGACAGAGGAGAATCTGTAAAGAATAGGCCAAACTATTCGGTGTAAGTGTAGGCAATGGGAAATTGAACCGTAAACAGAAAGAAGGGTCCAATGTAGTACTGTCTGGCCAGTCAAAGGACCGCAAAATACTTCACCATTCATCATCTCCTACTTCGCGCTTCCTACTCCTCAGCCATGCAGGCATGGGTCTTCCAACTATTCTAGTGCCTTGTGGCCCAGTTAAAAGTTTGGTGTACTAATCTCTCTAGGGGAGTGCAAAGAGCAAGACCAACTGTTTTTACTTTGAAATAACAAGGGACTGCTGACTAACACAGTCAAAGGCAGTGTTAAAATGAAGGCCAATCAAACAAATTTCCTGATAATAATCAAAGGATTTTCTGTACAATATAAGAGCATGACATGTTCCAAGGCCTTTGTGAAAGCTAAACTGTTAAATAGGGAACAGGATTAACTCCAGACGTTATGCCAAAAGACATGCAAAAACTTTCAAAAATACGGCGAGTTGTTGTTATTATTAATATTACTTGCTAAGCTACAACCCTAGTAGGCAAAGCAGGATGCTATAAGCCCAGGGGCCCGAACAGGGAAAATAGCCCAGTGAGGAAAGGAAATAAGGAAAAATAAAATATTTTAAGAACAGTAACATTAAAATGAAATATTTCCTATATTAACTATAAAAAACTTTAAATTAGATAAAGTAGTGTGCCCGAGTGTACTCTTAAGCAAGAGAACTCTAACCCAAGACAGTGGAAGACCATGGTGCAGAGGCTATGACACTACCCAAGACTAGAGAACAATGGTTTGATTTTGGGGTGTCCTCCTAGAAGATCTGCTTACCACAGCTAGAGTCTCTTCTACCCTTACCAAGAGGAAAGTTGCCACTGAACAATTACAGTGCAGTGGTTAACCCCTTAAATGAAGAAGAATTATTTGGTAATCTCAGTATTGTCAGGTGTATAAAGACAGAGGAGAATCTGTAAAGAATAGGCCAGACTATTCGGTGTATGTGTAGGCAAAGAGAAAATGAACCGTAATCAGAGAGAAGGGTCCAATGTAGTACTATCTGGCCAGTCAAAAGACCCCATAACTCTCTAGCAGTAGTTATTGATTTTGGGTGGTAATCAGCAGAAAGACGGCTACAAAAACCATTTACTTAATGGAGAAAAATTAACAATTCTCTAACAAGATTCGAACGCAAACTTTTTGCGAGCTTGTGAAAAAAAGAATAAAACTTGAGCACTAAGAAGTCAGCTGTCTTCAATATAATTTCTACACAATACTAACCGTTGTGGTACTCTTCTCTCCCTGAGAGAGAGAGAGAGAGAGAGAGAGAGAGAGAGAGAGAGAGAGAGAGAGAGAGAGAGAGAGAGACTGCCTAGCAACAAGGGAACTGTCTGAAAACACATGGTCGTAGCAGATGTTCGGATGTAAAGCTATATATATATATATATATATATATGTATATATATATATTATATATATATATATATATATATATATATATATATATATATATATATATATATATATTATATATATATATTATACAGCGCAAACTTGAATGAAATCTAGACACAAACACAATGGCTGTAGGGGTGGTAATACTGCTAGAGGTGGAATGATAAGTTGGGTGGCTTACATGAGAGAGAGAGAGAGAGAGAGAGAGAGAGAGAGAGAGAGAGAGAGAGAGAGAGAGAGAGAGAGAGGATGTGTAGAAGTGGGGGACTGGGGGAGGTGGTTGACAGGAGAAATATAAAGAGGAGTGACGGGGATGAGACAATGACAAGGAGAAAGGAAGAGGGGGCTGGGAAATTTGGAAGGGGATCTGGGGTAGGGGAAGGAGTTAGGTGTCAGAATAAAGGGTGGGGGGGGGGGGGGGGGGGGGGGGGGGGGGGGGGGTAATCCTAGGAGGGGTAAACGTGATCTCTTTCCCGACTTCCTCTTTCCCGCGCTTTCAAGGTATTGGCTTGGTGTGAGTCATAGCATAGCAATGCAACCGTCCACATACAGTATATTCTCTCTCTCTCTCTCTCTCCTTTGTTTCCTTACAACATTCCCTTATTTCAGAATTCCAATTATTGAAAATTGCTTAGGACTTTCTCCATAGGTCTACGATTCTACACTAGCGTCTCTCTCTCTCTCTCTCTCTCTCTCTCTCTCTCTCTCTCTCTCTCTCTCTCTCAGTTCCTTGTTTCCTTACACCATTCCCTTGTTTCAGAATTGCAATTATTGAAAATTGTTTAGGACTTTCTCCATAGGTCTACGATTCTATACAAGCGTCTCTCTCTCTCTCTCTCTCTCTCTCTCTCTCTCTCTCTCTCTCTCTCGTTACAATCCATTCCCTAATTTCAAAAGTCCAATTATTCACAAATTACTTACCATTTTCTTCATAAGTCTACGACTCTACACTAGCGTCTCTCTCTCTCTCTCTCTCTCTCTCTCTCTCTCTCTCTCTCTCTCTCTCTCTCTCTCTCGTGTTTCTTTGTTTCCCTACACCCCCATCCCCCTATTTCATAATTCCCATTATTCAGACACTGCTTTCAGTAGTTATTTCCTTCTCTTAGCGTTAATTCATTCACCGTTAGTACTATAGTCTGAACATCTGCTAGGCAACCAGTTTGCTTCATAATAGGCACGTGGATGCTAGGCAACTCCTTTCAATTATAATTTATTGTATTTAATTGTCATTATTTTCCCTTCTTGAATTGCCCTCTTACTATGGATTGATGTTGGGAAATATTACTTCATCAGACTAAAGATCAGTTTAGCATTTATAAAAGACACGGGTTTTATAACAAATAGTAGTTTCATATCTCTATTTTACTGTATTAGACTATAATACAAATTTAGGATTTATATATGAAAAATCTATCTTAATGTTACTGTTATTAAAATATTTTATACTAATTATTAACGGACATAAGGCTGAGTCTAGACTTAAGAAAAGCCTTAAGATCCACGGACATAAGGCTGAGTCTAGACTTAAGAAAAGCCTTAACATCAACGGACATAGGGCTGAGTCTAGACTTAAGAAAAGCCTTAACATCCACGGACATAAGGCTGAGTCTAGACTGAACTGCCCCCTGCAGGGATCAAACCAAGAATTTGTTACTGGTAAGGCAACAAGAACATTTTTGTCAAGACTCAAACAATAATTATTTCCAGGGGACTTGATAAGGAACTTTTTTTTTCTTTTTTTAAATAACCTGAATATCAATGAAAATACAAGTATAATCTGTAGGGGTTTAATCTATGAATTCGGGATACATAGTCTAGCGCTAGGGCCTGTAAGACCATTCAGCAACTAAGAGCAACTGGAAGAAAATCCTGAAGGTAAACTATGAGGTAAAAGTTAAAAGAGGTGAAGTAACAAGAAAGAAGAAAGTACAACAGGTAAGTTATGCTTACAGTACACCTCGAGAGGTGCATGTTAGCACTAACAACAACAACAACCCCCCCCCCCCCAAACGACCTGAAGATAACTATAATGGTCGAGATATTCAAGAAGAAAATGTATTATAGCCACGAAAGGAAAAATGAAAAAGACTTGATTGGAGTTAGTACTTCCATCCACTCGGGACATTATCAAACTCAGCAATGAGAATACATATACAAAGACATCGTATTTATACAGGAAAAGGGGACCCAACAGCTGTCAATTTCTTAATAATTCCGGAGAAGCTGTTGGATCCCCTTCTCCTGTATAAATACGATGTTTTTGTGTATGTATTCTCATTGCTGAGTTTGATAGTGTCCTGAGTGGATGGAAGTACTAACTCCAATCAAGACTAACCATATATACATATGATCAGTACCCAAAACCCAGTGAGGGCTAGGCAATGGCTGCTGATGACTCATCAGGTAAGACCAATAGGCTCCCTCATCATTAGCTCACATTGATGGTGAGGTTGCAGACACTACAAGAAGCTTTCAAATTTGAGTAGGGCTCGAACCCCAGTCCGGCAGATCACCAGCAAGGAACGTTTCCAGTTATCAGAAGATTTAAATATTTACAATTTTGTTATGATTAATGTAATAGTATCATTTTAAATTATATCATATTGTAGAAATAAAACAAAGAGCAGAATAAACAAAAGTAAATCTGATAATGATAATGTTTCAACATATACTTAAATATACAATCTTATAATTATACATGTGCTAGGTTTCTCATCATACATAAAACAATATATTGATTCCAGGTACCTATCTTATACACAAAGAAAGTCCTATAGTGCTAGTTGCATATCTTACTTAAGATATTACATTAATTCTAGATAAAATAACCAGTATTAGTCCTATTTCTGTATTCTGTTCGAACAACGATGTGCAATTGTATTGATTCAAGTTATTTCTTAATAATCTATCTTGCATACAATTCATTAGTCCTACCTACATATCTTGCTTATATTTTTACTAGTCTTAGGATTTTTAGCAGGAGTGTGGTAAGGGCGATCTATAGGACTGTTAACAGATGACCCAAATTTACTTATATTCATAAAAATAGAATGTTAAAAACAAAAAATTTAATAAGGGATACTTTAAAAAAAGAATTAAATAAGATATTTACAAAAGAGTACATTTATGATAATGACTTAAATATGTAACATAATTATGAGTTAAGAACGTTTGTACAATAAAATTTATTGCATATATATTTATTAATTGATTTAATTTGTATTGAGCTTATTTATAACTATGTAAAACAATGTAGATCATATCAGTATTTTGTAAAGAATAATTACGTATATAATGTAAATTGCTAAGATGTAATTGTATTTTTATAATAAAAGATAAAAAAAAAGTCTTAGCTACACGGTGTATCATACCTATACACATATCCACAATTATATCAGTCCTTATATTTACCTAACAGAACTAAATCATTGCAACGAATCCTTCATTAGGATATATTCTAGCTACGGCCCTGTACTTCTCAAAAGTTTGTATATACAAACAAATTATGTTATACAGCAATCATATTGTCCATATTAAACTAAGTAAAAGTCCCCAATCTCTACCTTGTTCTATGACATTCTAATTACTACATAGACCTAACTGCTGACAAGTAAAAAAGTATATCAGAACCTTGTACTTAATCACACATAGCTGAAATGATAGAGTCGAATTTTTATAATAGATATATGCTGATAAAATCCTATGGCAATAAATGTAAAACATATTTTTCAGAAAATTACTTTAATATGTAACCTTGTATTTGTAACTTTGCATTTAAAATATATGGATTTTCAGAAAATTACTTCAATATGTAACTTAGTATTTTGTAACTTTGCATTCAAAATATATGCGCTTTGTACAATAAACTCAAGTATAGAAATGTAAATATTACTGCTTGTGAAATTTAACCACTATAATTTATCTATAAAAAAAAATAAATTACACAGCTAAATATGTTTCAGAAACAAAAGCATATTGGTCTAGGCTAGGCAAGGCAGCACACAGACACAGACAAGCAGTCCTCCTTGAAGCGCCTGCCATCAATAACCCACAGGATGAACCAATGAAAGAAACCTTGTTTAAACCCACCTCCTTCCACCTCTCCTGGCACACACGGGCTCCTCCGAGACCCTCCTTAGGGACGCCTCATCTGCCAAGTCCGTTTGTTTTGATGCATGCAGTCTGTAGAGGAGGAAACTCCCCAGCAGGAAATGGAAAACTCCTACGACGGACAGAATAAAACAAGATGTCCGGCGTAGACCCATGGCTTGATAGAAGAATTTATTGTTCGTTTTTTATATAATTCCTTTGGCTGGACGGAAGCAATGGTTTGTTTGGAAGCACTTTAAGGCGACAGAAGCATAATTTGCTTTCCATGTGATATGAAAGCAATGGAAGCACTTGGTTGTTGCTTTACGTGAACTACTGTGAGAGTAAGTGTTCTGGTTTTAATGTTTGGGACGGCAGCGGTTTAAGCTGTACAGTTTTCTCCAAGTTTACAATATTCATTTTTTGCCCTTAAAATGAAAATAAAAATAATTATACACATCCACGATGAATGTAGTTTATATTTTATATATATATATATATTCATTGTACAAAAATCGAATCATTTCGAATCGGTCTGGTTAGCGAACAGGACCAATTTCTAGCACGTTGCGCGAAATGGGAATACTACTACTACTACTACTACTACTACTACTACTACTACTAATAATAATAATAATAATAACAATAATAATAATAATAATAAGAGGTGATCATTGCACAAACATATTTCAAAATCCTACAAGTTAAGTCATCTTCAAAGGAAAAATTCCTTCAAAATTTAACTACACAACAGGGAATTACTGGAATCTTCTCCATGGTAGATTTAATACCTAAACTCCCTGAAACGATTCGTGTCAACGTCTTGGGCACCACCAAAATTATTACAGTGGTCCAAACATCTGTGCCATAAGCAGTAAGAGACACCAGCTCAAGACTGCATAAACGCCTGAAACGATTGAAAAACTACTCCTCCAAGATGTTGTTGTTGTTGTTGTTGTTGTCACTATTATTATTATCATTATTATTATCATTATTATTACTATTATTATTATTATTATTATTATTGTTATTATTTTTATCATTAAAAATAGTAATTATCATAATAGATGGAGAAGGACACTCCAAAATCAAACCATTGTTCTTTAGTCTTGGGTAGTGCCATAGACTCTGTACCATGGTCTTTCACTGTCTTGGAGTAGAGTTCTCTTGCTTGAGGGTACAATCGGGCACACTATTCTATCTTATTTCTCTTCCACTTGTTTTGTTAAAGTTTTTATAGTTTATATAGGGGATATTTATTTTAATGTTGTTACTGGAAAAGCAGGATGCTATAAGCCGAGGGGCTCAAACATGAAAAAAAAGCCCAGTGAGGAAAGAAGACAAGGAAAAATAAAATATTGTAAGAACAGTAACAACATTAAAATAAAAATTTCCTATATAAACTATGAAAACTCAACAAAATAAGAGGAAGAGAAATAAGATAGAAAAGTGTGCCCGAGTGTGCCCTCAAGCAAGAGAACTGATCTCTACATCATGCTTGGAATAATAAAAGCCCAGCAAGTTTACATTGTATAATGAAGAAGACTCCATCTATTACGCTTAAGCCTTACTTTCAAGTCAACTTCAGAGATTCCCTTCCTCTCCGCTATCAATATCCAAAGACTGGAACTTCATCCCCAATAATATATTCATGAACTTCGGTTAGGTTAGGTTGGTTTAGTTAAGCTTTTTAACTCCGAGCATTTTATTCACCTGCATTTTATCCTACATATAACATTTCACCCTGTACAGTAAGAAGCATTCTGTTCACCTGCATTTTACCCTACATATAACATTTCACCCTGTACAGTAAGAAGCATTCTGTTCACCTGCATTTTACCCTACATATAACATTTCACCCTGTACAGTAAGAAGCATTTTGTTCACCTGCATTTTACCCTACATATAACATTTCACCCTGTACAGTAAGAAGCATTCTGTTCACCTGCATTTTACCCTACATATAACATTTCACTCTGTACAGTAAGAAGCATTCTGTTCACCTGCATTTTACCCTACATATAACATTTCACCCTGTACAGTAAGAAGCATTTTGTTCACCTGCATTTTACCCTACATATAACATTTCACCCTGTACAGTAACTCCAGTCTCTACTTTACTACAGAGACTCACTACTATAATAACTTTCTCTACCACTAAAACTTCCTTCATTTGGCTTCATTTTGGAAACAATGTTTTAGTGACCTCTGCAAGTTTAAGAAAAAATACTGTATAGCCTTTCACACAAATACACCTTTCGAAAAACAAGCAATAACTAAATAAGTATCTCACAGCACAGTTGATTTAAACAAACAATTTGTAAATATATCCTAAACAAAATAAAATTTCGTAAAACAACTATACAAATATTTAAGAATATATATATATATATATATATATATATATATATATATATATATATATATATATATATATATATATATAAAACCTCCTTTCCAACTTCGTAGGCGGAGGTAATAATAATAACAACAACAACAACAACAATAATAATAATAATAATAATAATAATAATAATAATAATAATAACTTCCAAACAAGGCTTACCAACTCAAATATCACAAAATCTAAGTAATTTCTACAAACAAAATTCCTTCAAATTCTTTAGTAATATAAACAACTCCAACAAATAAATATCAACCTAAATAAACTAATATAAACAAAACAACTCAATCTAACTATGAATGAAATAGAACGTAAATGAAGATGCCTTTTAAAAAAAAAACTCGACTAAGATTATCCAAAACAACTTCATTAAAGACGAACCTAAAGAACCAGTTAAAAAAAAAAAAAAAGGAGATTCACAGGTACAACATTCCACTCACTAAAGATTTGCACTCCACCAAAGGCCAAATAAAGCCAACAGCATATTTGGGACGAGGTCCAAGTCCCTGCTAACCTTGACCTTGACAGTGAACCCATGTTTGGGACGTAAACAAGCTATGCTCCAAAGACACTGTCTAGGACATATGTGAAAACATATGTTCGACAAGATGTGCATTTTACCCAAGGAAAATAACTAGGATTATAACATTTACTTTCATGAATGTAACGTTAATATACAGAAGAGGTTAACTATAAACCAATTTCCGTATGTAGCTAAACGAAGGCGTATATTTGAACTGCATTTACCCTCTTATATGTAACGTTAATATACAAAAGAGGTTAAGTATATACAAAGTTCGACAAGTAACTAAACTAAAACCTATATTTAAACTGCATATACCATGTTAAATGCAACATTAATATACAGAAATATACTATAAACCAATTTTATTATGTAGCTAAATGAAGAAGTATTTTTGAACTGCATTTACCCTCTTAAATGAAACATTAATATACATAAGTTAACTATAAACCAATTTCAGTATGTAGATAAATGAAGGTGTATATTTGAACTGCATTTACCCTCTTAAATGCAACATTAATATACACAAAATAAACTATAAACCAATTTCAGTATGTAGCCAAACGAAGGCGTATATTTGAACTACATTTACCCTCTTAAATGCAAAGTTAATAAACAGAAATAAACTATAAACCAATTTCAATATGTGGCTAAACGAGGACGTATATTTAAACTGCATTTACCCTCCAAAATGCAACGTTAATATACAGAAATATTATATAAACAAATTTCAGTATGTAGCTAAACGAAGGCGTATATTTGAATTGCATTTACCATCTTAAAGACAACGTTAATAAACAGAAATAAACTATAAACCAATTTCAGTACGTAACTAAACGGAGGCGTATATTTGAACTGCATTAAATGCAACGTTAATATACAAAAGAGGTTAACTATAAACTAATTTCAGTATGTAACTGAACGAAATGTATATTTGAACTGCATTTACCCTCTTAAATGCAAAGTTAATATACATAAATAAAATATAAACTAATTTCAGTATGTAGCTCAATAAAGGCGTATATTTGAACTCCGTTTACCCTCTTAAATTCAGCGTTAATACACAAAATAATCTATAAACCAATTTCAGTATGTAGCTAAGCGTAGCCGATTATTTGAACTGCATTTACCCTCCAAAATGCAACGTTAATACACAAAAGAGGTTAACTATATACTAATTTCAATATTTAACTGAACGAAATGTATATTTGAACTGCATTTACCCTCTTAAATGCAACGTTAATATACAAAAGAGGTTAACTATAAACTAAATTCAACGTGTAACTGAACGAAATGTATATTTGAACTGCATTTACCCTCTTAAATGCAACGTTAATATACAAAAGAGGTTAACTATAAACTAAATTCAACGTGTAACTGAACGAAATGTATATTTGAACTGCATTTACCCTCTTAAATGCAACGTTAATATACAAAAGAGGTTAACTATAAACTAATTTCAATATGTAACTGAACGAAAACGTATATTTGAACTGCATTTACCCTCTTAAATGCAACGTTAATATACAAAGAGGTTAACTATAAACTAATTTCAATATGTAACTGAACAAAATGTATATTTGAACTGCATTTACCCTCTTAAATGCAACGTTAATATACAAAAGAGGTTAACTATAAACTAAATTCAATATGTAACCGAACGAAATGTATATTTGAACTGCATTTACCCTCTTAAATGCAACGTTAATATACAAAAGAGGTTAACTATAAACTAAATTCAACGTGTAACTGAACGAAATGTATATTTGAACTGCATTTACCCTCTTAAATGCAACGTTAATATACAAAAGAGGTTAACTATAAACTAAATTCAACGTGTAACTGAACGAAATGTATATTTGAACTGCATTTACCCTCTTAAATGCACCGTTAATATACATAAATAATCTATAAACCAATTTCAGTATGTAACTGAACAAAATGTATATTTGAACTGCATTTACCCTCTTAAATGCAACGTTAATATACAAAAGAGGTTAACTATAAACTAAATTCAATATGTAACCGAACGAAATGTATATTTGAACTGCATTTACCCTCTTAAATGCAACGTTAATATACAAAAGAGGTTAACTATAAACTAAATTCAATATGTAACCGAACGAAATGTATATTTGAACTGCATTTACCCTCTTAAATGCAACGTTAATATGCAAAAGAGGTTAACTATAAACTAATTTCAATATGTAACCGAACGAAATGTATATTTGAACTGCATTTACCCTCTTAAATGCAACGTTAATATACAGAAATAATCTATAAACAAATTTCAGTATGTAACTGAACGAAATGTATATTTGAACTGCATTTACCCTCTTAAATGCACCGTTAATATACATAAATAATCTATAAACCAATTTCAGTATGTAACTGAACGAAATGTATATTTGAACTGTATTTACCCTCTTAAATGCATCGTTAATATACATAAATAATCTATAAACCAATTTCAATATGTAACTGAACGAAACGTATATTTGAACCGTATTTACCCTCTTAAATGCTACGTTAATATACATAAATAAACTATAAACCAAATTTACAGTACGTAGCTAATCGAAACCGTAAATTTGAACTGTAGACGTTTTCCAAATCTTTGCAAACTGGTTGACTGAACGAAACACAGTTAGTGAAGTCTAGCCAGGAGTGACTGCAACATAACCAGTCTTCATGCAATATTGAATAATGCATGAGAGTCAAGCGAGACTGAAGACAATGTTATCACTGTACGATTGATAAGCAACTCTACTAGAGCTCTTAACAAAGACTATGCATACTTCATTTGGTTATTAATGTATAAACAAACATGCACGTATATATGTATGTAGGTCATTCAAAAGAACTATCATGCATATATATATATATATATATATATAATATATATATATATATATATATATATATATAATATATATATATACAGTGTATATATATATATATATATATATATATATATATATATATATATATATATATATATATACAGTATATATATATATATATATATATATATATATATAAATGAATATACAGTATATATACATAAATATATATATATATATATATATATATATATATATATATATATAATGAATATACAGTATATATACATAAATATATATATACATAAATATATATATATATATATATATATATATATATATATAAATGAATATACAGTATATATACATAAATATATATATATATATATATATATACATATATATGTATATAAATTACATAAATAAATATATATATATATACACATAACAAATAATAATAATAATGATAATGATTATAATTAAAATAATAATAATAATAATAATAATAATAATAATAATAATAATAATAATAATACTAGTGGATGAGAAATTCATGAAGTTCAAAATGCTTTTACACTAAGAAGTAAAGATACAGAGAAGGGCTACGAACATATGGATACCAGAACGAAAGTTGCAAGGTGAGAGATGATGGTGGACGCGAATGCAGTCCTGAGGACTTTGTTGAAGATTTGTTGCATGAGGAAGAAAGAAGAGATGCAGACCGGAGTAATGAAGCCTTGTAATAAAAGTGAGGGTAATGGTGGCAAAGATTCTTAGGGTGTATCAGTTCTTACATTACCTGGATAGGTGCATGGTAGGATTTTGATAAAGGTGATAGAGGAAGTGATAAGGGTAGATCATTGTAGATTTATAATTATTATTATTATTATCATTATTATTATTTTTATTATTACTTCTTTTCCATCTAGTTGATCTGATTATTATTATTATTATTATTATTATTATTATTATTATTATTATTACTCATTTTCCATCTTGTTGATCTGATTATCATTATTATTATTATTATTATTATTATTATTATTATTATTATTATTACTTGCTAAGCTACAACCCTAGTTGGAAAAGCAGGATGCTATAAGCCCAGGGGCTCCAACAGGGAAAGTAGCCCAGTGAGGAAAGGAAAGAAGGAAAGAGAAAATATTTTAAGAAGAGTAACAACATTAAAATAAATATTTTCTATATAAACTATAAATACTTTAACAAAACAAGAGGAAGAGAAATTAGATAGAAAAAGTGTGCCCGAGTGTACCTTCAGGCAAGAGAACTCTAACGCAAGACATTGGAAGACCATGGTACAGAGGCTATGGCACTACCAAAGATTACAGAACAATGGTTTGATTCTAGAATGCCCTTCTCCAAGAAGAGCTGCTTACCATAGCTAAAGTCTCTCTTCTACTCTAACCAAGAGGAAAGTAAAGCCACTGCACAATTACAGTGCAGTGGTTAACCCCTTGAGAGCAGAATTGTAGAATGATTAATAAGTCTTTTTATAGTTTATATATGACATATTTGTTGTTGACGTTGTTAATAGTTTATATATGATATATCTCTTTTGACATTACTTTTTTTAGAATGATTTATTGTTAATTTGTTCTCTTCAGTTATTTATTTCCTTATTTCCTTTCCTCACTGGGCTAATTTTCCCTATTGGAGCCCCTGGGCTTATAGCATCTTGCTTTTCCAATTAGGGTTGTAGCATGGATAATAATAATAATAATAATAATAATAATAATAATAATAATGCCTACAGGTAATATTGTACAGGCTGTGGGTAGTGAAGACAAAATGCAGAAGCTGTTAAGATACTTTGACATTGTCTGCAAAAGGATAAATTTAAGACTAAATATAAACAGGACTAAGGTAATAAGAATAAGTTGAAACTAGGAAGATGGAATAATGAATGTACAGTTGCCTCCAAGAATTCCGATACACATCCCCATAGGTAATCTGGGCTAATGTGTACAGCAATTCTTGAAGCCAACTGTACATAAGAATAATGGAAGAAAAGGAGTAAAGGGTTTATATAAGAATCTTCAAAGTAAATAATGGATGAGGATATAAGAAATGAAGAAATTCACGACTGTGAAAATCAAGAAAGATAGGATGGAACGTGCAAAAGACTCGGAAGAGAACCAAAGGTTGTCAATAAAAATCAAGAGTGGTTGAGCCATCTCATCTTTATGGAACTGAGCATCTGATACTCAATGTGAAAGCAAATGAGTTAATACATGTGATGTTATTAATATTAATAGGGTGAGTAATGTAAAGATAAAGAGAAGTGGTGAAAAGGTTATCCGAGATGAAAGAATGGCTCACTATTCTGAGATGGTTTGGTCATGTGGAAGGAATGGGTGACAATATGTTGATTAAAAGAGAGCTGGAGGAGAGAAAGGCCTCAAATGAGCTGGGTACATGGGCTGAAAGACATTGGAAACTAACAAACTTGATATAAGGACGAATGTATTTAAGAAATCTTTGAAGTAATGCACTGTTGATGAGTTTCCTCTATACATTCTAAAAACAATTAATATAGTGATTATTTTATCGCATAGATAATCATCCATAATTCACCATTCAAAGGTGAAGAGTAGCATCATCTGCATAAGCAACAAGATAGTGTTCAAGCTTATAAAGAAAGTAATTAGCTAAACACGATATCTTAATATGAAGAAGAGGTTAAATTCCTGTAGTCAATATTGTGACCATCAAGAACTAATCACTTTAATTTATTAGTTAGAAATTAAATAACAATCATAATATGATAAACACACAAATGCAGCACTAAAGTCAAGACTAAACATTCGAAATTAATGACCAGAGTCAAGGGACTTCAGTTCAGTGACGCAAATTCAAAGACCATCACAAACAGCAAACTTAAAAACAGAAAATCAGGCACATAATACACTTATCAAGACAAGAAAGATAGTGTGTTTGGATTAAATGCTTGATAACAAGAAAACGAAAAAAAAATAGATAAGCACATTTTACAGAGATAAGAAATTGGACCCAGAGACTTCTGAGGTAATTTACTATTATTCCCTTATAAGCATTGCACAAGCATCACTAGTTTCTTCATTCCATTCGCAACACCAAGATAGAATAAGACATTATTTGACTTTTTTTTCTCAAACAACAAATCATACGAAATAATATCCACCTTGGGTAGTCCTGTCTACTCCTTTCCGTAAATATTATCTCCCTATCTTTTAGTAAATCTAATCCTTCCACACACAACCACAGAGAGAGAGAGAGAGAGAGAGAGAGAGAGAGACTTTGCAAACTCTCCTCAGGTGACATTTAAGAGCAGTTGGTGTTAACCACATTGACAAATGTTGCAAATTCTTATCAACATAAATAACATCTACGTCAAGATTGTGATTAAGGTTTCAAATCGATACCGTCTACTTAGCTATAAATCTTCAATTGAATGTTAGGTTTTACAAACTAACGAATGGGGCTGCCCCTAACAATTTACAGCTGCGCATATGTACATTCATTTATTTTGTAAATGCTTATCTACGCGTTACCTGTAAACTAATTCTTTACTTTATTCGCTGAAGTAGGGAATCAATGACTATATGTGCAATATCAAATTCAATTTACAAATAATATGGCTGTACCCAAAAACCCCAAGTGAACTGTGACTATCTATTTTAGCGTAATTATTATTATTATTATTATTATTATTATTATTACTATCCAAGCTACAACCCTAGTTGGAAAAGCAAGATGCTATAAGCCCAGGGGCTCCAACAGGGAAAAATAGCCCAGTGAGGAAAGGAAATAAGGAAATAAATAAATGAGGAGAACAAATTAACAATAAATCATTCTAAAATAAGTAACATCGTCAAAACAGACATGTCATATATAAACTATTAACAACATCAAAAACAAATATGTCATAAATAAACTATAAAAAGACTCATGCCCGCCTGGTCAACAAAAAAGCATTTGCTCCAACTTTGAACTTCTGAAGTTCTACAATCCTCCTGCTTAGACCAAAGCGCGTAGTGGTCCATTACTCTCCACCGTCAATTGTCAACTTAAATGGAACTACTTTACACCATTTACGAAGAACGACCAATGAAAACATGGCTTCATCTTTTTATCGCGTTGTGATTGGTCAATCCCGTTATTCGACGCCTACACATGACATAATTCAAACTCTCAGCTGGGCCAATCACATTGCAGGGTTAATATTCTGGTAGATGCTAGTGGGGTCAAGTAAGTACTAGCACAATAGGTCTAGTAACTAGTGTAATGTAAAGAAAGTGTAATATTTGACCAATGGAAATTCATATTATTCAAATTTTGGGATCTGACTGAAAGAATTGGATAATTTTAAGCTGTTCAGTTATGAATTAAACGAATATTTACGCCTATATGAAATTTTACACAATAATGTGTATATATATACATTATATATATATATAGTGTACAATTTTATATAGGCCTATTATATATAATTTATATATATATATATATATATATATATATATATATATATATATATATATATATATATAATGGATTGGTAACAGCTAGTGATGATTATAGATAATATACATACAAATTGTCTATATTATGAGAGAGAGAGAGAGAGAGAGAGAGAGAGAGAGAGAGAGAGAGAGAGAGAGAGAGAGAGAGAGAGAGAGAGAGAGAGAGATGAATGAACAGCTGGTTAATAAAGGAAACACTGTTAATGCTACGTGCATCATAGTAACCCATTGAAGGTGGCAGACGCACACATACACATACACATCTCTCTCTCTCTCTCTCTCTCTCTCTCTCTCTCTCTCTCTCTCTCTCTCTCTCTCAATAAAAGATTATCCCTACATAGAACCAGTCAAAAATACCATCAAAATCAATACACATGGAAGAGGTAAATTACATTAATATTAACTACCTGTAGAGGTTTCTGAGTAGATAGATAGATATTATTATTATTACTACTATTATTATTATTATTATTATTATCATTATTATTATTATTATTTGCTAAGCTACAACCCTAGCTGGAAAAGCAGGATGCTATAAGCCCAGGGCCTCCAACAGGGAAAATAGCCCAGTGAGGAAAGGAAACAAAGAAAAATAAAATATAAGAACAGCAACAACATTAAAATAAATATATATCTTCTATATAAACTATAAAAACTTTAACAAACCAAGAGGAAGAGGAAAAAGATTGAACAGTGTGCCCAAATGTACCCTCAAGCAAGAGAACTCTAACCTAAAAGACAGAGGAAGACCATGGTACAGAGGCTATGGCACTACCCTAGATTAGAGAAAAATGGTTTGATTTTGGAGTGTCCTTCTCCTAGAAGAGCTGCTTACCATAGCTAAAGAGTCTCTTCTACCCTTACAAAGAGCAAAGTTGCCACTAAACAATTACAGTGACGTAAGAAGAATTGTTTAGTAATCTCAGTGTTGTCGGGTGTATGAGGACAGAGGAGAATCTGTAAAGAATAGGCCAGACTAATCGGTGTATGTGTAGGCAAAATGAAAATGAACCGTAACCAGAGAGAAGGATCCAATGTAGCACTGTTTGTCCAGTCAAAGGACCCCAAAACTCTCTAGCGGTAGTGTCTCAACGGGTGGCTGGTGCCGTGGCCAACCTAATACCATAAATAGATAGATAGATAGATAGACATGTCAGTGAACTTTACATTTAAAGACGAAGTATTGAGTAGTTACATAACATCCTGAGCAGGATTAAAAGCTGAACAAGTTAGTAAACCTTAAAAAAATACTCTAAAGAATCCACTGAACATATAAACGCTCACGTAAACGAGTATGCTAACTAAATATACCAAAAAAATATGAATAAATAACGACAGAGATAGAGAAGACTTAAAGTTTGTGATATATGAAAACGTGAGAGAGAAGGTGAACGTGTTTATCAGAGTGAACGAGAGAGAGAGAGAGAGAGAGAGAGAGAGAGAGAGGGGGGGAGCGTATATAAAAGAGAACGAGAGTGAAGGAACCATTTTCTAAGAAATGTCCTTAGGATTTAAAAAGAGCTTCACTCTTTCCAAGAATGAGGTCTTCGTGCTATTTTCGATGCTTGTACACCCAAACAGAGAACGCTTTATGTTCTAAACATTTAAGGGGAGACCACATTAAAGTTCTTCCCGTTATAATTAGGTTTTTTTTTTTTTTTTTTTAGAAAATTTAGATGAGAGGGTTCTTAAAATACCCGAAAACATTGTTGTGCGAAATTGACTTATGAAACTAAAGGCGAGTTGTTACATAGGTCTATAAAACTGAATAAAATCCAATGGAAAGCGAACATGAGTCTTTTTATAGTTTATTTATGACATATTTGTTTTTTATGTTGTTAATAGTTTATATATGATATGTATGTTTTGACGTTGTTACTTATTTTAGAATGATTAATTGATAATTTGTTCTCTTCATTTATTTATTTCCTTATTTCCTTTCCTCACTGGGCTATTTTTCCCTGTTGGAGCCCCTGGGCTTATAGCATCTTGCTTTTCCAACTAGGGTTGTATTATTATTATTATTATTATTATTATTATTACTTACTAAGCTACAACCCTAGTTGGAAAAGCAGTATGCTATAGCTTGGATAGTAATAATAATAATAATGATAATAATAATAATAATAAACGACCTATTTTCGAAGAGGGAATACACGAACAAATGATAATAACTGCAGAAAAAACAAAGAAGTATTTCCTGAACATTAAACAAAAAGAATTGTATAAATAAATAATAAGAAATACGTCATAAAAACAACCTGTTTTTTGTAGATTAAAAAAAAAACACAGCCAAACACCTACACTTCAAACCTAGGGAACACCCAAGTAAACAAATAAACAATAATTATGAGCTGGTACCAAAGGAGCCACTATATTGAAATGGAGAAAAAAAAACTAGGTCTAATTCTGATAACAAGACTGAAGATTCTCTCTCATAACCAGAACCTAGGTCTAGGCTAACTGTCCCGTCCCAAAATGCAAGACCTAATTTATGCAATTCTTTTAAATTGTCCACTGATATATAGATTATCAAAATCAAGATCACAATTATTATTATTATTATTATTATTATTATTATTATTGAAATATTTATTTCAATGTTTCTGTTCTTATAATATTATATTTTTCCTTGATTCCATTCCTCACTGGGCTATTTTCCCTGCTGGAACCCCTGGGGTTATAACATCTTGCTTTTCCAACTATGGTTATAGCTTAGCAAGTATTATTATTATCATTATTATTATTATTATAGAACGAATAAAATAATATCATAATCGAAAGATATTACTAATGTAAATAAACATATTTCAAATTAATGGCAACAATGACTTTATATATATATATATATATATATATATATATATATATATATATATATATATATATATATATATATATATATATATATACTAATGTGGAACTTTAAAAACCGAGTGCCCTAATTAATGGAATATGCAATAAAACATTTACTGCTCTTTCTAATTTTGAAGTAAAACATTAAATTTTCTATGACCGCGTGAATTGTAAAATGCTATTCAAATCAAGTGAAATACTCCGATCAGCTGTTTGGTTAACAATCATAATTAGCCTACAAATGTATTTTTTTTTTTGGGGGGGGGTCACAAAGTCAGAAATTACCATTTAAGGATCAATTTTACATTTAAAAAAAAAATTGAAAAGAGGCATTTGTCAACCAAACAAATAAATTTATAAACTACTTTTTGCATTTAAAGTTCTGTTGTGTCATAAGAGAAAATTCAGTACCAATTGTATGGCAACACTCATCCCCCATCGAGTAAATATAACTTTAATGAACTTGTAAATGATGATTTCTTTACGATATCCGCTATAATAATTTATAAATTTTTTCATAGTAATATCATATCAAATTCGTCGTAAATATTTCATAAAACTAAAAAAAAAACGAATAATCTTTTAAAGTTCCACGTAACCTCGGACATCATGTGTAGCAACTGTAGTTTCGGGCAGTTGTTACACCTGAGTGTGGACTGTAACCAAACTGTTATAACAGATATCGGAATTCTGCACAGTTACTGACCGGTGTTCGGTTAATATTGTATATATATCAATCAACAAATAATAGCCAAGATGTTCTACATTTAGTTTTCTTTCGAGAATGGAGGCAGATATTAGTGGGATCATATTCTGCTACATAGCAAACTTCATGTGCAGGTCTGTAGACCAACAGGTAGTTGAATGGGTTCACATTTTCGCTTTAAATACAAATTATTATATCACTAATCCATTGAACGTGTGATTTAAAAAGTGAAAAAGGGCTTCTTCGGAGTTGAAATAATGTAAAAATAACACGTGCAATATTATAACAAACTGAAATGTGTAGGGATACGTTGACAGGACACATATGCCACGTTTAAGAAGTATCTATGGCCACCAACCATCTCTGGCTCTCACTATCCCACGATTTATGTGTTCCCAAACACTGTACCTCCACTATCTCTTGATTTCCAAAATCTCAAACTCGATAACAACAAAATCCAGGCTTTTTTTCCAGGAAGACACAATACACACAAGAAGAAACCTTGAACTGAAAGGCAAGTTTCGAGTTGGTTTTCTTGGAAGTTTGGCAACACTGTGTGGAGTTACCAAAGTTGACCTTGAACCTTCAAGAGTGATCTCTTGTCTGAAATGGGGTTGTGTAATGTGTAATTTCTTTTACAAGTAGATCATTAAAGACTAGTTTAATATCAATTCTATTTCTCAAGGATACAGACTATCTAAGAGTCTTTATAAGTAATTATGACAATTATAGTTGCCATTTCATATTTTTGCATAATTAATATAAGCATTTATAAAGGAAATATTTCATAGTAACCTTAACTTATTTAACAAATTCTGTTATTTTTATTAAATATCTTTAAAATGAACCTTTAAAGGTTCGCGTTGGACAGGAAATCCAAGGTTCTACCGTCTCACAATCTAGGTTCAACCGGCAACCCAAGTTATACCACAACAGTTGTTAAGTGACGATATTGTGTGTGGGCGAAATGGAGACATGCTTTATCACACCACTTCGAGATAAAAAGTCTTTTTATTCATATTGGAAAAAAATGCGTACCGAGATCTAGAGACTGTTTTTAATAGTTTTCTTATAGATTTTAAAAGACCGTGGTGGGATTTGAGAAAGCCGGTAGGAAAATAATCCATGATTATATATATTGGTTTAAAATATATAAAATAGATTTAATTTTTAAAAGACCGTGGTGGGTTTAAGCACTTGAAAGTGGGATTTGAGAAAGCCGGTAGGAAAATAATCCATGATTTTATACATTGGTTCAAAATATATATAATTGATTTAATATATTAATAAAGGAAATAAAAGCACCTAGACGAGGACATAGGAATCAGGGTTTAATATTTCTGGTACGTTGGAAAATGAGAACAAGAAAAAGTAGGATAATATGTATACGTGGAGAGAGTATTTTACATATTGCTTTAAAATGTATAAAAATACAGATTTAACCTATTAATAAAGAAAATAAAAGGACCTACGAGGACATAAGAATCAGGGTTTAATATTTCTAGTAGGCCTACAAAGGAAAATGTGAACAAGAAAAAGTAGGATAATATGTATACATAGGGAGACAGTGTTTTACATATTGATTTAGAATATACAGAAATACTGATTTAATCTATTAATAAAGAAAAATAAGAACAACAATCACCAACACAGAAATCAAGGCTTAACATTTCTGGTACTTTGGAAAACGAGAACAAGGAAAAGTCGTATGTGGAAGAAAGCTAATCCTGTGTGAGACAAACGGGGTTATGTAGTTCACCCCCCCCCCCCTGCCCCCACCATCACATTTCCTCACCCTGCCATGTTAAGAAATGTTATGACTCATGCCTACATCTCTCTCTCTCTCTCTCTCTCTCTCTCTCTCTCTCTCTCTCTCTCTCTCTCTCTCTCTCTCTCAGTTAAAGACCACGAGGGGAATATGATTTAAATGACACTACCAATTTTAATAGTAGCAGAAAATGGTAACCAGATGCGACACGAAATTTAACTCTCTCTCTCTCCCTATCTCTCTCTCTCTCTCTCTCTCTCTTTGAAAGTTAAAGAACACGAGGGGAATATGATTTAAATAACACTACCAATTTTAATAGCGGCAGAAAATGGTTACCAAATGCGACATGAAATTTAACTGCTCTCTCTCTCTCTCTCTCTCTCTCTCTCTCTCTCTCTCTCTCTCTCTCTCTCTCTCTCTCTCTCTCTCTCTCTCCAGTTAAAGACCACGAGGGCATATGATTTAATTGATACTCTTCCAATTTTAATAGAGGCAGACAATTTAAATCTCTCTCTCTCTCTCTCTCTCGATGGCAAGTTCCTCCACATTCTATATATCACAATGGAAAAGTAAAAGGAGCTATAGCTGTCCTGACTACCTTTTTTGGTAAAACGTCTGAAGTTGAAATCTCCCAAACGGTTGGGTGGGACTGTGTTGGGCCTATTGGTTTAAGCCTTGTATTCCTGTTCGGTGAAAGTATACTTAAAAAGAGAAGAAGTTTCCTGATACTACTTTTTTTCATTAAAAGTATCATTTAGAACCTCGGTGTAAAACTACCTTCCCACCTGAAACAGGATCAGCGTGACAAACGAAGGGGATAGAAAACTAGTCTCACCCAACAAAAACGCCTTAAAATGGGTATACTGTAGACATTTCATAATAGCCACTCTATCCAAAATAAAATGCTGTTTTTAGAAAGACTTAAGACAGTGTTATAAGTATGTCTACAAGACAACGTTAGGTTATAGCACTTACGTTGTTCTAGTACTATTATGTCTAATCTAGGTAAACAGTAGCCTTAAGGTAAAGCAGGTGGAAAGTAGCACTTAGAAAGCCATTTTCCCTTCGAGAAATACATATAGCAGCCTCATACCGTTGGAAATTTATATTTATTATCCAATGAAAAATAGAATACTTGGTCTTTCATTCCTTGAGAGATACATAACACGAAAATACCAATTTGACACATACACACCATGACTATAAGGTCGAGGTCTGCTTGACGATAGAAATTTCAAATGCCCTTTATGTCCGACCGACTCCAGTAAGACAATACAAGGTAGCCTCTGGCTGTGTACTATAGATGGGTACCTGGTAGTACCATAAGAATGTATTCTTTAGGTTTAGGTAGCATGTACCACATGAACCTTACGGTGGTAACTGAATAAATAAACTATTGTAAATATTCATTGGTGTAATAGATATTGAATATCCTTAAATTAAACAATAATTAATGAGAAATGGCAATAGAATAAGAAATACAATTCTATTTCCAAAAATATGTCTTTCATTTCACCAAACAAAGATATATTTCATATATACATTTTATTTCTTTAATTTCTTGTTTATGTCTAAATTGAGAGAAAATTGAATTAAAGTAAAACGAACTGATAAGAATTGGAACCTAACAGGTTGGAACTATTAGAGTGTATTAGAATCTCTCTCTCTCTCTCTCTCTCTCTCTCTCTCTCTCTCTCTCTCTCTCTCTCTCTCTCTCTCTCTCTCTCTCTCATTTTTATTTAATCTAACTCATGATATTTAAACAATTATTTGGAAAAAGACTGTCTGGGATTTAGTACTCTTGAATCAATCGATAATGATATAAAATATAATTCTATTAATTCTGTTCTCAATAATTAAGTATATTTAATTATTTTTATAGAATTATCAATATGGAATAATTGTTATAAATAGTTCCGTATACTGAAACAATTATCTATTGTTTATAAGTCAATAAACATGAGCAAGCTCATTTTTTTTCATTGATCCTATGGGTTATTTAAAAGTAATTTATTAGTTCGTCAACGATATTTTTCATTCTTTCAACAAATAGCGCATTCTTTCAACTAGCTAACTTATTCTTTCAACAAATGGCGCATTCTATCAACAATCCAGGGCATTCTTTCAACAAATTATGGATTATTTCAACAAATAACGTATTTCTTCAACAAGCTAACGTATTCTTTCAACAACTAGCGCATTTTTTCAACAAAGAATGATTTATTTCAACATATCACGCATTCCTTCAACAAGCTAACGCATTTGTCAACAAGCTAACGCATTTGTCAACAAGCTAACGCATTCTTTCAACAACTAGCGCATTCTTTCATCAAAGAATGATTTTATTTCAACACATAGCGCATTCCTTCGACAATCTATTAAATTTTTTTTCAACAAGCTAACGCATTCTTTCAACAAAGAACGAACTATCTAAAAACAGCGCATTCCTTCAACAATCTAGCGTATTCTTTCAACAAAAAGCGCATTCCTTCAATAATCTAGAGAATTCTTTCAACAAAACGCACATTCCTTCAATAATCTAGCGCATTCTTTCAACAAAAAGCGCATTCCTTCAACAATCTATGACATTCCGCCAGTAACTTCGCGTTCAAGCGAGGCAGGTAGCCTATACATAGCCTACATCAGCGTGAGAATTGCCCATCGTGAACTGTAGCATTTCCAAGGCAAAAAAAAAAAAAATTGACGTTTCTGTCAAAGGACACAAACGGCTTTGTTCATTGTTTGTTGTCCGACGGTTGGAGGAGGAGGAGGAGGAGGAGGAGGAGGAGGAGGAAGGAGGAGGGAGGAGGAGGAGGGACTTCTTTCCCAGACTGACTATATTGTCATGGAAACAATGAGGTCTGTGAGTTTCTTTCATAGCGTTGCCCTAAGCTTTTTGATTCAGTTCGCCAGCTTAAGCCTTTGATGTTGATGTTGGCTTTACATATGATTGTTTAATATTATTATTATTATTATTATTATTAAAAACACTCTTGAATCCTTCAATAATATTGCCAAAAGTACATTACCTTAAAAAAACAATCCATGATAGAATTGAATATCGAGAGAGAGAGAGAGAGAGAGAGAGAGAGAGAGAGAGAGAGAGAGAGAGAGAGAGATATTGTTCAAGAATTTAATCTTTCATTAATTTCATGAATTACAGCCACCAGGATATACAGGAACTCTTAAACCTTTTATGAGCAAAACCATTCATATTCGACAGTTAAATCAGAGGCTGCTTTATAGCTACTACCGCCACTACGGTTCTAACGATTATTGTCATGCCCTTACTACTACTACTACTACTACTACTACTACTACTACTACTACTATTATTATTATAATTATTAGTTAGGCTAAAACCCTAGTTGGAAAAGCATGATGTTATAAGCTCAGGGGCTCCAACCGGGAAAAATAGCCCAGTGAGGAAAGGAAACAAGGAAATAAATATACTGCAAGAGAAGTAATAACTATAAGAATAAAACATTTTAAGATAATTAACATTAAAATAGATCTGATCATATATAAACTATAAAACCTTCATAAAAACAAGAGGAAGAGGAACAAGATAGAAAGAGCGTGCCCGAGTGTACCCTCAAGCAAGAGAACTCTAACCCAAAACAGGGTAACCGAACAGATAGTGTAGGGAGAGGTGGCACAAGAACTCGCTGCCCAGTATGGGGTATACCAGGGTGCACTTTCTCAGAGGGAGGTGTACCGGGAATTCATGTCTCCGACTGTACGTTATTCTACCAAACAAAGCCTTTTGCGTATTATTATTATTATCATTATTATTATTATTATTATCCAAGCTACAACCCTAGTTGGAAAAGCAAGATGGTATAAGCCCAGGGGCTCCAACAGGGAAAAACAGCCCAGTGAGGAAAGGAAATAAGGAAATAAATAAATGAAGAGAACAAATTAACAATAAATCCTTCTAAAATAAGTAACAACGTCAAAACAGACATGTCATATATAAACTATTAACAACATGAAAAACAAATATGTCATAAATAAACTATAAAAAGACTCATGTCATGTCCGCCTGGTCAACAAAAAAGCATTTGCTCCAACTTTGAACTTTTGAAGTTGTACTGATGACATAGGTAACGTTGGTTTTAATAAATAGGTATTTAAGTGGAAAAGTGGCTCAAATGCACATTACTGCTTGTGGTATGCATGTAACTTTATTCACCACAGAAAGCAAGAGTTGAATAACCTCTGACCATCATAATGAGGCTTCTCGTTTGCACTCCTAAGTTAAGGAAATCATTTTTTCATAAGACTTTTCTCATTATTTATTACTACTACTACTACTACTACTACTCCTACTACTACTACTACTTGCTAAGCTATAACCCTATATTCAATTTTTTTTAGCGATGCAGATTTGCACCGACTCGCAGCCGTGCCCTTTTAGCTCGGAAAAGTTTCCTGATCGCTGATTGGTTGGACGAGATAATTCTAACCAATCAGCGATCGGGAAACTTTTCCGAGCTAAAAGGGCACCGCTGCGAGTCGGTGCAAACCTGCCTCGATAAAAGAAATGGACTATAGTTGGAAAAGCAGGATGCTATAATCCCAGGGGCTACAAAAGGGAAAATAGCACAGTGAGAAAAGGTAACAAGGAAAATCAAATATTCTAAGAACAGCAACAACGGTAAAATAAATATTTCCTGTATAAACTATACAAAACTATAAAAACAAAACAAGCGAAATAAGACAGAATGGAGAATGGTGTGCTCAAGTGTACCCTCAACCAAGAGAACTCTACCCTCGAGAGAGTGGAAGACCATGGTACCTCAGAGGATATGGCACTACCGAAGACTAGAGAACAGTGGATTGATTTTGGAGTGTCCTTCTAGAAAAGTTTTCCATAGCTAAAGACTCTCTTCTATCCTTACCAAGAGGAACATATATATACGTGTATATATATAATATATATATATATATATATATATATATATATATATATATATATACAGTATATATATAAGTGAATAAGAAAATAAACAATCCAAATGTTAACAATTGATATACGAAGAGATAAACAAAGAATAATTAAATAAAAAACATATAAACAAACAAAAAGGAAACTATAAACTATAGACATTCTTTTTTAAATCATGTACATTTGCACCGACTCGTAGGGGCGTCCTTTTAGCTCGGAAAAGTTTCCTAGCAGCTGATTGGTTAAAATTATATCGTCCAACCAATCAGGTTGTAGGAAACTGTTCCAAGCAAAAGGGGGCACCCCTATGAATCACTACAAATGCGCCTGATAAAAAAAAAAAAAAAAAAAAAAAAAAAAAAAAAAAAAAGTCATCTTGTCCAACCAACCAGCTAGTAGGGAACAATTCCGAGCTAAATGGGCACCCCTGTGAGTCACTACAATTGCGCCTTAAAAAAGAAAAAAAAAAAATTTTTTTTTTTAATCAGGCGCATTTTAATAGAAAACAATTTCGAGCTAAAAGGGCACCCCTGTGAGTCACTACAGATGCGCCTGATTAAAAGTAATAAAGAAGAAAAAAACTTTTTTTTTTTTATAGTCGATCAACTAATCAATCAATTGTAGACAATAAGTAAAAAAGATTCCGAACAGTGATAAGTTATCTGTTATCTTGATTAGGCATCGGAAACCGATACCAGGTTACCAAGGGAAGAAGGTCCTTCCTTTGGTGCCTAAAAATTCAATCTGGATGGACCGGTCCAATTCTTAAGAATTCGACCTTCATATGATGGTTGCTTTCCAATCACTTATATCACAAGGATGAGAGAGAGAGAGAGAGAGAGAGACCTCATAGTCTCTCACATGCACAAAAAACACAAAAATAAGATCACATGTATTATGCAAGGCGTATATAATTTGCAGAAAAATGTGCAATTATAAATATGTTAATGACAAAATTTAATCATGTAAATATATTACTATGTATATACAATATAACACGTAAGAATTGTAAAGGTAAATTTCTTAATAAAAGATAAAAATCTCATTTGCTTCCAAGAAACCATTGCACAGCAGAATAAAAAAAAAAAAAAAAAAAAAAAAAAACTTCAGTCGTTGATGAGCCTTCCAAGATGTACACCACTGATAGCAAAAGCTCCGATGTCAGAAAGAAACCGCCGTCTTCAACTATGGGAATTCTGGGCGAACAATCTCGGAAAGCCTGCTTGGCCGGTGCCAATGGGACTGGTTCTTCTAAAGAATGTGACAGTTGGAGTAAGAGCGTAGCTGTATTTAAAGAGGTTATCCTACACTGGGTTAGGCTCCTTCAACAAGAGGTTAGTTCACCATACTTTCAACTGAGCTCCAAAATGCACTAGTAGAGTTGGAAGACCCAGGCCTACATGGCTGAGGATTATGAAGCGTGAAGTGGTAGATGAGTGGAGAAGTATTTATTTAAAAGCTCAAGATACAGAGACTGGCGAAATCTAACGGAGGCCCTTTGCGTTAATAGGTGTAGGAGGAAATGATGATGATGATATGTGGATGAGATCATAGCGAAGGGTAGATGGAGATGGTTTGGGCATGCTCTCCGCACTCCCAAAGAGAGATTAGTTCACCAAACTTTTAACTGGGCTCCACAAGGCACTAGAAGAGTTTAGAAAACCCAAGCCTACGTGGCTGAGGATTATGAAGCGTGAAGTGGGAGATGACGAGCAGAGAAGTATTGATTTAAAGCTTAAGATAGAGACGACTGGTAAAATCTAACTGAGGCCCTTTGCGTCAATAGGCGTAGGAGGAGATGATATGTTGATGAGATCATGGTGAGGGGTAGATGGAGATGGTTTGGGCATGCTCTACGCACTCCCGAAGAGAGATTAGTTCACCAAACTTTTAACTGGGCTCCACAAGGCACTAGAAGAGTTAGAAAACCCAAGCCTACATGGCTGACTAATAAAGCGTGAAGTAGGAGATGACGAGCGGAGAAGTATTGATCTAAAGCTTAAGATAGAGACGACTGGTAAAATCTAACTGAGGCCCTTTGCGTCAATAAGCGTAGGAGGAGATGATGATATGTTGATGAGATCATGGTGAGGGGTAGATGGAGATGGCTTGGGCATGCTATCCCCAATCCCCAAGGGAGATTAGTTCACTAAACTTTTAACTGAGCTCCACAAGGCACTAGAAGAGTTGGAAGACCCAGGCCTACATGGCTGAGGACTATGAAGCGTTTAAGTGGGAGATGATGAGTGGAGAAGTATTGATTTAAAACCTCAAGATACATATGACTGGATAAATTAAACGACGCCCTTTGCGTCAAAAGGCGTAAGAGATAAGGATGATGATATGTGGATAAGATATAATTGGAGATGGTTTGGGCATGTTTTTCGGACTCCCAAGAGAGACTAGTTCACCAAACTTTTAATTGAGCTGCACAAGGCACTAGAAGACTTGGAAAACCCACGCCTACATAACCGAGACTCTTTGCGCCAAAAGGCGTAGGAAGAGATGATAATGATGATCCTACGCTGGCTTAGGCTCGCTTCATACAAGAGGATTTTTTCCGTAAGGAAATACTTTCGCTCGTTAGAAGACATGTCTTCACACGAGAGGATTTTCCCCGAGCGGCCTCGTAGTTTCTATAAGTCGCTTCATTAGAACCGCGCGGCAGTGCATGTGGCTAGTTAATCACTACCGCGCGGAAAATTTCCCGAATGGGCAGCGTGGAAAGAGCTTCATTGATCCATCTATCTGCTGGTGTGAAGCAAGAATTATCTAGCAACATGTCCTGGGTTCAATTCCTGAACAAGATAGAATGTTTTGAGCAAGTTCTTAAAACCCTGGGTCTTTGGACACACTGCTCCATCTGGAGAAGATTATTGTATGAAATAACAAAAATGGTCATCATTTAACAAAACATAGCAGGGTGGAAGGATGCACTGTGTCATGCATTATTTAGGAGAATCCCATACAGGAGAGCAAGTTGGGACTCTTTAGCTATGGTAAGCAGCTCTTCTAGAAGAAAGACACTCCAAAATCAAACCATTGTTCTCTAGTCTTGGGTAGTGCCAAAGCCTCTGCAACATGGTCTTTCACTATCTTGGGGTAGAGTTCTCTTGCTTGAGGGTACACTCGGGCACACTATTCTATCTCATTTCTTTTCCTCTTGCTTTTTAAGTATAAATAGTTTATATATGAATTTGCTTAACTTTTTATTTAATTGTTAATTCTCTCGTGTTGATTATTTACTTCCTTATTTCTTTTCATCACTGGGCTATTTTCCCTGTTGGAGCCCTTGGGCTTATAGCATCCTGCTTTTCCAACTAGGGTTGTATATATATATATATATATATATATATATATATATATATATATATATATATATATATATATATATATATATATATATATGTGTGTGTGTGTGTGTGTGTGTGTGTGTGAGTGTGTGTCTACATGAGAGAGAGAGAGAGAGATAGAGAGAGAGAGAGTGAGAGAGAGAGACGACCTTCCTTGTCACGTGACAGCCGGCGAATTACGTCACAACTCTAAACTAAAAAAAAAAAGGTAGCTGGCAACTTGACAGTGACAGTAATCATGAATTGTCACTACGCTTGCTAGACCCACGTCATTTCCGCCAGTTAAATAAATTAGACTCTAAATAACTGCATTTAGGATATTTATTTGCTTTTAAAATAATCATTACAGGGAATAGATATCTCTGGGAGTGTTTGGGTAACTTACTGCGTCATTGTCAAATCGTACGCTCATCAACGGTGCCAGACGCAAGACAATACACTACTTCATCTTCTTCTTCTTCTCATTATTATTATTATTGTTATTATCAAAGGTTAAGCTACAACCCTAGTTTTGATAAGCAGGATGCTATAAAGCACAAGAGCTCCAACGGGGGAAAATAGCCCGGAGAGGAAAGGAAACGAACCTTTAGTATTAGTGTATGTAAGCATTACCGTTATGGAGAAGAAAAGTCAATATTTCACTAACCTGAACCACTGAAGAATGATCCAAAGAACATGGAGACTTCACAAACTTACCTGGAACAAGAAGAAATTTAATTATATATTTTTTTTAATCCTAGTAGGAAAAGTATGAGAGAGAGAGAGAGAGAGAGAGAGAGAGAGAGAGAGAGAGAGAGAGAGAGAGAGAGAGAGAGAGAGATATCAAAGTAGCGTGGGCCAGACCTGACATGCGATTTCACATATAAGTATAAAGTAATTTTATACTACTGAAGTTCAGTTCGAACATAAATCACAAATGTGAACAAACCCCGTTGAACAATCTCTCTCTCTCTCTCTCTCTCTCTCTCTCTCTCTCTCTCTCTCTCTCTCACAAAACAATCATAAAAATAAATTAAAATGACAATTTACCGCTGCTGCTTTATCATTTCTTACTTTTTACAGACGATAAAAAGGAAACTCTCTCTCTCTCTCTCTCTCTCTCTCTCTCTCTCTCTCTCTCTCTCTCTATATATATATATATATATATATATATATATATATATATATATATATATATATATATATATATTATATATATATATATATATATATATATATATATATATATATATATATATATATATATATATATATATATACTGTGTGTATATGTGTATAACCAGACATTTTCCCTTTTCAAAGAAGTGTACGTGAGGGAACACACGTTCAAATCATCATAGACTCTTGGAGACAAACGAACACAGGCTGTGCTTATGGGGGGGGGGGGGTTGAGAAGTTGCCTTCGTAAACACCCCCCTCCCCAAACCACCGGAGGTTGGGGTTAACGGGCCACCATGCCTTGTTTTGGGAGGAGCACCACAGCTTGGTTAGAATAAAATGACAGTAAAAAATAAAAATCAGGCTTATATTGTGGTATGAAATAAAATAATGCATTAACGTGCACAGCCTTAGTGGGTCATAAGTAATACACACACACACACACACACACACACACACACACACACACATATATATATATATATATATAGTTATATATATATATATATATATATATATCATTAACCTTTATTAGTTCACCGCAGAACAAAGGCCTCAGACATTTCCTTCCACTCGCCCCTGTTAATGATCTGGTTATGCCTGCTTATACCAGCAAATTTTCTTAGTTCGTCAATCCATCGTCTTCTCTTCCTTCCCCTGCTTCTTTTGCAATCTCTAGGGACCCATTCTGCCATTCTTAACATCCATCTATTATCTGTCATTGTCAATTTCTATCCTGTCCATCTCCATTTCTTCTTCTTACATGTTGTTAGAAGATCATCTACTTTAGTATGCTCTCGTATCCATGTAATTCTTAGTGTAAGTCCCATAATTATTCTTTTCATAACTCTTCAAGTTGTAACTAGCTCATGTTCTAAGGCTTTGGTAAGGCTCAAAGTTTCTGATGCATATATTAAAACTGGTAGGACCAACTGATTGAATACTTTTCTTTTTAGAGAAAGCGGTATTTTACTTTTCATAATCTCATTTTGTTTACCAAAAGCTCTCATCCCTACGTTCATCCTTAACATAAACACACACACACATACACACACACACACACACACATATATATATATATATATATATATATATATATATATATATATATGTGTGTGTGTGTGTGTGTATATATATAAATATAATATATATATATATATATATAGATATATATATATATATATATATACATATATATATACACACATATATATATATATATATATGTGTGTTAGGATTGTGAAAAATTCTTATCTAAGTGGCTTAAATGTAATTAACTTTAGAATGCTGAAATAGTGATTGTGCCAAGTGGCTTAAATATGATGGAGTGAAAAGGTGGCTGTACTGTGTGAAATGGTGTTTGGATTCTGAAAATGTGCTTGTGCTAGGTGGCTTTTAACTGTAATGTTGTTCGGAGTCTGAAAATGTGCTTGTGCTAGGTGGCTTGAATGCTCTAGTGTCGAGAGTCTGGGTGGCTTGAATGTAGAGGAAAGTAACACGTTCACTTGGCGTTATTAGGGGCAATAAACTTCTAGAATTAAACGTAAATGGATATATCCTTGGGATTACTTAGGATATTATTTATCAGTATACTTGGGAAAGGTAAAATGCAAAGTTAATAAAATACTTTATATTCCCTTTCCTCACTGGGCTATTTACCCTGTTGGAGCCCCTGGGCTTATAGTATCCTGCTTCTCCAACTAGGGTTGTAGCTTAGCAAGTAATAATAATAATAATAATAATAATAATAATAATAATAATAATAAAGACCATTATTTAGACTGATTATCATTATTATTATTATTATTATTATTATTATCACTTGCTAAGCTACAACCCTAGTCGGAAAAGCAGAATGCTAAAAGCCCAGGGGCTCCAAATTTGAAAATAGCCCAGTAAGGAAAGGAAACAAGGAAATATTTAAAGAAGAGTAAAAACACTGAAACAAATATTTTCTATATAAACTGCAAAAACTTTAACAAAACAAAACGAAGAGAAATAAGACAGAATAGCGTGCCTGATTGCACCCTCAAGCAAGAAAACTCTAACCAAAGACAGTGGAAGACCATGGTACAGAAGCTGACGTTGAAGAAAAGGGCGAGGAAGAAATAGATGGGGATTATGTAAAATCTAATTGTGGAGTTAAAGAGTATACAACGAATATTTACGGATAAAAGAAAGTTGAGGGAATAAGAATAAAGTAAGCAAGCGAGATATAACAAGATGAGTACTAAGAAAAATATTCGATTCTTATCTTTATGGAAGTAGATATCGAATACAGAGGTTCATAGAGGACGAATTGTGTAGCCACGAGGAGTGAGAAAAGAAAAAAAAAACTTGTAATAACAAAATCTCTTTCTTGAAAAGACAAATTTGTTATTCATTTCAAAAGATACTAATATTACTTCAGGATAATTTTGACGGCCATTATTATTATTATTATTATTATTATTATTATTATTATTATTATTAGCTAAGTTACAACCCTTTTTGGACAAGCAGGATTATTTTTACCATTATTATCAGCTAAGCTACAACCCTAGTTGGAACATCAGGATTATTATTACCAGCTAAGCTATAACCCTAGTTAGAAAACCACGATGCTATAACCCCAAGGGCTCCAACAGGGAAAAGAGCCCAGTGGGGCAAGAAAACAAGGAAATAAATAAATAAATAAGGTAGAAGCATCTGTCAAACAAACAGCAAGAAACAAACAGCGGTGTAAACCCCTACACTAACACTAACATAACTCTCAGACAACACTACATAACAGGCTTCGGAGGGCTCAAAAACAGGCCTCAGTGGTTCAGTCCCGAGGGTAAGGAAGCCTGTTCCTCGGTAGGGGAAGCCCCTGGCGCCCTGCGGCTTTCATACCTTGGTAGGGAGGGTTTCCTATACAGAGGGAGGGAACAGCTTCCCTCCTATGTATAGATGTAGGTAGGGGGAGCTAAGTCTGATCTCCGTAACTCTAGCTGGAAAACCGTGATAGGGACTTAACAATAAAAGTTGAAATTAGTAAACACCAGTGTTCTTATTTCTCTCCCTCTTGTGTTTTTTCTAAAGTTTATATATTTTATATTAGTATTATTATATTTCATATTAGTATTATTATATTTTATATTAGTATTATTATAATATTTATTATTATTATTACTAGCCAAGCTACAACCCTAGTTGGAAAAAGCAAGATCCTATAGGCCAAAGGGCTCCAATAGGAAAAATAGCCCAGTGAGGAAAGGAAATAAGAAAATAAATAAATGATGAGAACAAATTAACAATAAATCATTCTAAAAAACAGTATTTTAATGTTGTTACTGTTCTTAAAAAATGTTACTTTGATTGTTCATTACTTCTCTTAGTTTATTCATTTCCTTATTTCCTTTCTTCACTGGGCTATTTTTTGCCTGTTACAGCCCTTGGGCTTATAGCCTCCTGCTTTTCCAACTAGGTTTGTAGCTCAGATAATAATAATAATAATAATAATAATAATAATAATAATAATAATAAAGATGAAGTCGGGTAAACAATAGGTAAAAAAAATAAGCTGTCAATTTAGATAATTAGTCCTAAAATTAATAATACTAAAACAATTAATTTTCTAATAATTTTATCTCTGCTAACCAAAACTACTCTATAAGAAAATTATAAAAATAACTTATTCAATAAACAATTCCAACTAAAATTTATAAAAAAAGAAAGAAAAATATTTAAGGCACTTCTAACCGGCGCATTTGTTATGTCAGCCGTAGACGATAGGCCTAAATTTTCCTGTGCGGTTGGGAGGAGAGAGATTTGGGAGATTATAAGAGGCATCTGTAACCTCTGGCAGTGAAGAATTCCCTGGGTCTACCATCTAAACGGGTCTGCCATAGGCCTAGGCTTAAGATTTTGTTTCTGCATAACTTAGGCTCTACCAAGTACATGTCCTGGATTAGAGTTCTCTTGCCTGAAGGTACACTAATGTATACTATTCCATCTTCTTTTCTCTTCTTCTTTTGTTTTTTCTGAAGTTTTTTATAGTGTAAATATATAAAATATTTATTTTAATGTTGCTACAGTTCATAAAATATCTTATTTTTCCTTGTTTCCTTTTTTCACTGGACTATTTTCCCTGTTGGAGGCCCTGGGCTTATAGCATCTTGCTTTTTCAAACTAGGGTTGTAGCTTAGCAAATAATAATAATAATAATAATAATAATAATAATAATATATGAAAGAATTATTTTAATGTTATTCATCATCATCTCCTATATACGCCTAATATTGACGCAAGGGGCCTCGGTTACATTTCGCTAGTCGTCTCTATCTTGAGCTTTTAAATCAACATTTCTCCATTCATCATCTCCTAATTCACGCTACACAGTCCTCAGCCATGTAAGCCTGGGTCTTCAACTCTTCTAGAGCCTTGTGGAGCCCAGTTGAAAGTTTGGTGAACTAATCTCTCTTGGGGAGTGCGAAGAGCATGCCCAAACCATCTCCATCTACCTCTCATCATGATCTCATCCACATATGGCACTCAAGTAATCTCTCTTATAGTTTCACTTCTAATCCTGTTGTTAATGTTCTTAAAATATTTCATTTTAATTGTTCATTACTTATATAGTCTGTCTATTTCGTTATTTCTTTTCCTCACTGGTTATTTTAGATGGAGCCCTTGGGCTTCAAGCATCCTGCTTTTCCAACTAGGGTTGTAGCTTAGACAGTCATAATAATAATAATAATAATAATAATAATAATAATAATAATAATAATAATAATAATGTTCAACTCAGTTAAATGTCTAAAAATACAATTGAACATCATACCTCAATGTGTTCACATTACCAGTTATAAATATTTGTTTTAATATTCTTTAATATATGTATTTTATATACTTTACGTAGCTGCTAACAATTTAAACAAAGTACACAAGTCTCGGTATATGTCTTATTCTAATAAACACTAAGACAGATAATGACTTATAGAAGACCAATATATTTACGTCAGCCATCCGAGAGAGATGAGAGAGAGAGAGAGAGAGAGAGAGGACTTAGGACTTTGAACAGAAATAGTAAAAATCGAGTCATCTATATATCAAGAGGCAATTAAAATATCTTTAATTAAGCGTCTGTCGTAAGGGAATTATTATTATTATTATTATTATTATTATTATTATTATTACTACTACTTGCTAAGCTACAACCCTAGTTGGAAAAGCAAGATGCTATAAGCCCCGGGGGCTCAAACAGGGAAAATAGCCAGGTGAGGAAAGGAAACAAGGAAAAATAAAATATTTTAAGAACAGTAACAACATTGGTAAGCTGGTGATAAATGTTTACTATTATAATCTTCTATTTATGTATTTTTCCCATATTATAATTATTACTAAAATAAGTCTACAAAAATCCCATGAATCAAACGATGACAAAAAATAAACATATAAATTTCGTAATACGATAAACCGGCATTGAAAAAAAAAGTAGATAAATTAACGCAATATTCAGTAGGCCTATGGTGCTTGAAGCTACTCATTTCAATTACCTTTTCTTATATTTAGACTTCGTGGCCCGACCACGAGAGTAAAAGAAAACGAAAATAAGAAGAATAAACCAAGTTTCGAATGACCATGAATGTAACAGAAGAAAAATAAGATGACAAAAGATAGGAAAACGTGATACCGTAACCAGAGAGAGAGAGTGAGAGAGAGAGAGAGAGAGAATGGATGTAATAGAAGAAAAATAAGAATAACAAAAGATAGGAAAAACGTAATACCGTAACCAGAGAGAGAGAGAGAGAGAGAGAGAGAGAGAGAGAGAGAGAATGAATGTAATAGAAGACAAATAAGAATAACAAAAGATAGAAAACGTAATAACGTAACCAGAGAGAGAGAGAGAGAGAGAGAGAGAATGAATGTAATAGAAGACAAATAAGAATAACAAAAGATAGGAAAACGTAATAACGTAACCAGAGAGAGAGAGAGAGAGAGAGAGAGAGAATGTAATAGAAGAAAAATAAGAATAACAAAAGATAGGAAAACGTAATACCGTAACCAGAGAGAGAGAGAGAGAGAGAGAGAGAGAGAGAATGAATGTAATAAAGAAAAAATAAGATTAACAAAAGATAGGAAAACGTAATACCGTAACCAGAGAGAGAGAGAGAGAGAGAGAGAGAGAGAGAATGAATGTAATAGAAGAAAAATAGGAATAACAAAAGATAGGAAAACGTAATAACGTAACCAGAGAGAGAGAGAGAGAGAGAGAGAGAGAGAGAATGTAATAGAAGAAAAATAAGAATAACAAAAGATAGGAAAACGTAATACCGTAACCAGAGAGAGAGAGAGAGAGAGAGAGAGAGAGAGAGAGAGAATGAATGTAATAGAAGAAAAATAAGATTAACAAAAGATAGGAAAACGTAATACCGTAACCAGAGAGAGAGAGAGAGAGAGAGAGAGAGAGAGAGAGAATGAATGTAATAGAAGAAAAATAAGAAAAACAAAAGATAGGAAAACGTAATAACGTAACCAGAGAGAGAGAGAGAGAGAGAGAGAGAGAGAGAGAGAGAATGTAATAGAAGAAAAATTAAGAATAACAAAAGATAGGAAAACGTAATACCGTAACCAGAGAGAGAGAGAGAGAGAGAGAGAGAGAGAATGTAATAGAAGAAAAATAAGAATAACAAAAGATAGGAAAACGTAATACCGTAACCAGAGAGAGAGAGAGAGAGAGAGAGAGAGAGAGAATGTAATAGAAGAAAAATAAGAATAACAAACGATAGGAAAACGTAATACCGTAACCAGAGAGAGAGAGAGAGAGAGAGAGAGAGAGAGAGAGAATGTAATAGAAGAAGAATAAGAATAACAAAAGATAGGAAAACGTAATAACGTAACCAGAGGAGAGAGAAGAGAGAGAGAGAGAGAGAGAGAGAGAATGAATGTAATAGAAGAAAAATAAGAAAAACAAAAGATAGGAAAACGTAATAACATAACCAGAGAGAGAGAGAGAGAGAGAGAGAGAGAATGAATGTAATAGAAGAAAAATAAGAAAAACAAAAGATAGGAAAACGTAATAACGTAACCAGAGAGAGAGAGAGAGAGAGAGAGAGAGAGAGAGAATGAATGTAATAGAAGAAAAATAAGAAAACAAAAAGATAGGAAAACGTAATAACATAACCAGAGAGAGAGAGAGAGAGAGAGAGAGAGAATGAATGTAATAGAAGAAAAATAAGAATAAACAAAAGATAGGAAAACGTAATACCGTAACCAGAGAGAGAGAGAGAGAGAGAGAGAGAGAGAGAGAGAATGTAATAGAAGAAAAATAAAGAATAACAAACGATAGGAAAACGTAATACCGTAACCAGAGAGAGAGAGAGAGAGAGAGAGAGAGAGAGAATGTAATAGAAGAAGAATAAGAATAACAAAAGATAGGAAAACGTAATACCGTAACCAGAGAGAGAGAGAGAGAGAGGAGAGAGAGAGAGAGAATGTAATAGAAGAAGAATAAGAATAACAAAAGATAGGAAAACGTAATAACGTAACCAGAGAGAGAGAGAGGAGAGAGAGAGAGAGAGAGAGAGAATGTAATAGAAGAAAAATAAGAATAACAAAAGATAGGAAAACGTAATACCGTAACCAGAGAGAGAGAGAGAGAGAGAAGAGAGACGAGAGAGAATGTAATAGAAGAAAAATAAGAATAACAAACGATAGGAAAACGTAATACCGTAACCAGAGAGAGAGAGAGAGAGAGAGAGAGAGAGGAGAATGTAATAGAAGAAGAATAAGAATAACAAAAGATAGGAAAACGTAATAACGTAACCAGAGAGAGAGAGAGAGAGAGAGAGAGAGAGAGAATGTAATAGAAGAAAAATAAGAATAAACAAAAGATAGGAAAACGTAATACCGTAACCAGAGAGAGAGAGAGAGAGAGAGAGAGAGAGAGAATGTAATAGAAGAAAAATAAGAATAACAAACGATAGGAAAACGTAATACCGTAACCAGAGAGAGAGAGAGAGAGAGAGAGAGAGAGAGAGAATGTAATAGAAGAAGAATAAGAATAACAAAAGATAGGAAAACGTAATACCGTAACCAGAGGAGAGAGAGAGAGAGAGAGAGAGAGAGAGAGAGAGAGAGAGAATGAATGTAATAGAAGAAAAATAAGAAAAACAAAAGATAGGAAAACGTAATAACGTAACCAGAGAGAGGAGAGAGAGAGAGAGAGAGAGAGATGAATGTAATAGAAGAAAAATAAGAATAACAAAGATAGGAAAACGTAATAACGTAACCAGAGAGAGAGAGAGAGAGAGAGAGAGAGAGAGAATGAATGTAATAGAAGAAAAATAAGAATAACAAAAGATAGGAAAACGTAATAACGTAACCAGAGAGAGAGAGAGAGAGAGAGAGAGAGAGAGAGAATGAATGTAATAGAAGAAAAATAAGAATAACAAAAGATAGGAAAACGTAAAACCGTAACCAGAGAGAGAGAGAGAGAGAGAGAGAGAGAGAGAGAATGAATGTAAGAGAGAAAAATAAGAATAACAAAAGATAGGAAAACGTAATAACGTAACCAGAGAGAGAGAGAGAGAGAGAGAGAGAGAGAGAGAATGAATGTAATGAAGAAAAACAAGAATAACAAAAGATAGGAAAACGTAATACCGTAACCAGAGAGAGAGAGAGAGAGAGAGAGAGAGAGAGAGAATGAATGTAATAGAAGAAAAATAAGAATAACAAAAGATAGGAAACGTAATAACGTAACCAGAGAGAGAGAGAGAGAGAGAGAGAGAGAGAATGAATGTAATAGAAGAAAAATAAGAATAACAAAAGATAGGAAAACGTAATAACGTAACCAGAGAGAGAGAGAGAGGAGAGGAGAGAGAGAGAGAATGAATGTAATAGAAGAAAAATAAGAATAACAAAAGATAGGAAAACGTAATAACGTAACCAGAGAGAGAGAGAGAGAGAGAGAGAGAGAGAGAGAGATGAATGTAATAGAAGAAAAACAAGAATAACAAAAGATAGGAAAACGTAATACCGTAACCAGAGAGAGAGAGAGAGAGAGAGAGAGGAGAGAGAGAGAGAGAATGAATGTAATAGAAGAAAAATAAGAATGACGAAAGATAGGAAAACGTAATAACATAACCAGAGAGAGAGAGAGAGAGAGAGAGAGAGAGAGAGAGAGGAATGAATGTAATAGAAGAAAAATAAGATTAACAAAAGATAGGAAAACGTAATACCGTAACCAGAGAGAGAGAGAGAGAGAGAGAGAGAGAGAGAGAGATAATGAATGTAATATAAGAAAAATA